>NC_058132.1:9094968-9220765 GCF_016433145.1 Gracilinanus agilis | reverse complement strand
GGAAACGGAAATCAGTTGGACCATGTTGGATCACGGGAAATGTAGTTTTGATACATTTCCCTTGTCCATAGAAATATATATATATTTAGAATGGCATTCCCCAAATTTCACTTTTTACACACCTAAATATCATGTTCCTTATCATCCACAAAGTTCAGGTCAGATGGAGGAGATGAATAGGGAACTTAAGACTATGGTGGGGAAACTCTGTGCCGAAACTCATCTCAAATGGCCATATATTCTTCCCATAGCTTTGTTTTACATATGTACAAGACCAAGAGTGGATCTACATATATATATATATATATATATATATATGAGAGAGAGAGAGAGAGAGAGATCACATATCACAAAAAAATATAAAGTGTAAATAGTGTGTGTATATTATAAATTGTATTATAGTGTAAGTATTGTATATATGTAAAGGGTGTACATATGTATGTTTGATATGTATATCATACATGTATATATAGTGTGTGTTGTATGTATCATATATATGTGTAGATTCTGTGAATAATTTGATACTAATTGAGTTGCAAACATTTAAATGTAATTTGCATAGGGGAGTTTAATGTTTTGTTATAATTTTTATGTAAATCCTATGCAATGTTGTGTTAAATGTGTATTTTCCAAACTTGTTTGCATTTATTAGTTAGAATGTTTCTGTATTAGTATAGGAGTTGTGTTTGATGTTTTGTTTGAGTTTTGTGTTGATATTTCCAATTGGTTGTTGATTTTGTTAATTTTGTTGAAAATTGTGCTTTGTTACTTGTTATTCTGTACTTTGAACTATGTAATTTTTCATTGTATTTATCCCTTTACCTTTCCTTGTTAAAATCCCTAGAGTAGGATAGAGTAAGGTAGAGATAGAGAGGATAAGATAGAGTTAGTGTAGGTTTTTTGTTATTTTGGGTTAGAATTTTAGCTTAGTCCGTAGTGCACAAATACCAAAATATTGTGTGAAACACTTTTGGCTTTGTGCAAAGGGGGGAATTGTAATAGGGAAATAGGTTTTAAGAGTAGGACAAGTTTTGTCTTGTAATTGTTGATAGACTAAATGACCTGAAGCATTTCCATCTAATACCAATACAGCAAGCTTTGTGGTGAAAGTGTTACATAAGGAAATTATTCCTAGGTTTGGTCTACCTCTTACCATAGATTCAGATAAGGGATCTCATTTCACTCAGGTTATCCTTAGAAGAGTCTGAGAATAACACCTAAATATCATGTTCCTTATCACCCACAAAGTTCAGATGAAGTGGAGCGTATGAATAGGGAAATCAAAACTATGGTAGGGAAACTGTGCTGAAGCTCATCTCAAATAGCCAGATATTCTTCCCATAGCTTTGTTTTACCTATGTACAAGACCAAGAACAGATCTACATGTATCATCATAGGAAATGCTCTTTGGATATGCTCCATTATAGACAAAGAATTGTAAGGCTATTTATACATCTCTCTTAGGAGGAGACTGCCAAATTGCTTCATATGTAAATGCATTACAACAAAGGCTAAGAGAATTACAGGATATGGGAGTATTAATTCATTTTGGCCCATTGGATTATTCTCTTCATGATTTACAACCAGTTGATGTAGTCTATATGAAAAATTTTGCCAAAACATCGACAACAGAAAGAGTTGAGTTGGTCCTTACACAATTGTATTAGTTTCACCATCTTCAGCAAAGATATTAGGTAAAGATTTATGGTATTATTGTTCACATATTAAATTAGCTCATGGAATAGATAATTAAAATGTAGAAATTGTTAATGAAGAAGAAATCTTGGATGGTTGAGATTCATCAGTCAAATAGAGTCTGCAGTCAAAAAGATCAGTAAGGAGTGGACCATTCCAGTTGAAGAGGACATTTGGATATAACAACATATGGATGATGAAGAGGAGGATTCAGGAAATTAATGGACTTTTTTTGTTTTTTTTTAAAAACCCTTTTCTTCTGTCTTGGAGTCAATACTGTGTATTGGCTTCAAGGCAGACGAGTGGTAAGGGATAGGCAATGGGGGTTAAGTGACTTGCTCAGGGTCACACAGCTAGGAAGTGCCTGAGGGCAGATTTGAACCCAGGACCTCCCATCTCTAGTCTTGGCTTTCAATCCAGTGAGCCACCCACCTGCCCTCCATGGACATTGTAAAAGACTGAAACACAAAAATAAATTGATAAAGACTTTGTTAAAAGGACATTTACAATGAAGAGTATTAATCTTATAATTAATGGACTAATGTTCAAAGGAATTTGGGTAATGTAAATAGTATCATTACATGTTCATATATATCCACCACTACATATAACTATCAAGAACTTCGGAGAAAAGGGGAAAAGGAGAAGAGGAGATTTCTTAAAGAAGAAAACATAAAGAGAAAGGAGATATGAAGTTTTGGCAGGTATCATACATCCAACAGTAACATATTGCAACAGAACACAAAAACATACATGAAAAAATAAACACATTAGGATACAGTGTTTCACTCGTGGAATAAAACAATGTGTAAATGCTAACAAAGTTAGAATTAGCTATAGGATAGATAATTACTAACAAAGAATAGTTAGTTACAACAAATAGTTATTTAGTTAAGATTTATTTAGACTAAAGTATTAATATTATAGGGATAGTTTAGAAGAGTTTGTTGAGATAGGGTTATAGTTTCCAGATTAGATTAGAAGATAAAATAAGGTACTAATGTACATGTAAAACAAACAACAAAAATGTGTTACATGAAAAACATATCATAAAATATGTAAATAAGTATAGAGTGTATTATAGTTAGGAATGTAAATCGTATTATAGTGTATGTATTGTATATATGTAACGTGTGTAAATGTGTGTGTCATGTATATATATAGTATACATGTGTGTATTGCATGTATATATAAAATTCTGTATGTAGTTGATTAAGTTACATACGTACAATTTTATGTAAAATTTCATTTTTGTGTAATTTAGAATAAGATTGTTTTAATCTTTATCTAGTTAAGTTTCATGTTTTGGTTTAACTTGAATGTAAAACCTTGGGCAATGTTGTGTTAAGTGTATATTTTTCAAAAATTTTGCATTTCATTAGTTAGTAGATTTTCTGTATTAGTTTATAAGAGTTATATTTTAATATTTGCATGGAGTTTGTGTTTATATTTCTATTTTGCTGTTACTTTTGTTGATAACTGTTTTGTATTTGTTTATTTTGTACTTTGAACTGTGTAATTGTTCATCATATGATTTCCTTTTACCTTTCCTTGAATTAAATCCCTAGAGTGTTAGATAAGATAAGGTAGAGTAAGAGTAGTTTGTTTATTATTTTGGTTTAGCATTTTAGTTAGTTGTTAGTGCACAAATATCAAAATATTGTGTGAAAAACGTGTATGTCAAAAAGGTTTCTCAATCCATTTGATGCAATTCATGAATTCAAACGTGCAATACGCTTGTTTGATCCCACATTTGAGGATGTGGAAATTCTTTTAGAAGAGCTTTTTACTCCTAGGGAGAAAGATCAGTTTATCCAGGAAACAAGAACAAACCCTGATCTCACATCCTGGCCAGAGCAATGGCAGGACTTGGAATTATCCATCACCAAAATCTGTCATACTTGAAAAGGTCACGGGAAGATCTCATTGAGGCGATGAAAAAATTTTCAAAGCATCTCAATACCTGGGAAGATTTGAAAAACTGAGGCAGGAACCAGGGGGGCATCCATCAGGGTATCTTGATAGGGTAGTCGAAGCTGCAGAAAACATTTTGGGTTTTCAAGACTGTAGTGAAAATAATTTCCAGCACATCAGGAGACAATTTTAAGGGAAGCAGCCTACCCATAAAAATGTATTTTTGTTTGCAGTGCCCAGAGTGGGAAAATTTCAGTCTGGAAGATTTAAGAAAGACATCAACTTACATATACACAGGACAAAAGGAATCTGTAAAAAAGAGGGACGAAATAATCAAAGACCTCAAGCAACAGCTCGAAGAGCTTAATAGTACCATAAAGCAGAAAGATAGATGAGATCCAAAACCTATATGTAGGCATATAAATCCAGGAGAAATTTTTCAGCAAAACAGACAAAGAAGCAATTCACAGAAGTGCTTTTTGTGTGAAAAGATTGGGCATATAGTTTAGAATTGTAATTTGAAGGCACAACTAGACTTAAAAAACAATAAAAAGAGATCCTGGAACAATAATAACACAAGACACAATACACAAAATCATTCCCAGTGTTGTGATGACATTTGTAAGAGTTCTCTCCAGGTGCCTGATTTGCAAAGTATGCAGAAATTCATCCAGGAGGGAGAAAAACCCAAGTTTTCATTGGTAGTATCAGGGTCAGCAAGAAATTCCCAATTATTAAGCCATGCAATAGATCTGGCACAAAGAAGTGAAAATGGGAATGGAAATGGGAAAAATGAGGTTGAGGACAAATGCACAGAAATAGACTATTGGGGTGAAAAGACAAAACACAAAACTAGAGAGCTGATGGAGGAAGAAATCCAAATGCAAAAAGACATAGCAGAAATCAAGAATAAAATTTTTGGAACAGTGGAAAAAGATACAAAGAAAGAGGAGGGAAATGGATATATGAGTAAAGGCTCTAAAATACAGTTAATCTGTTAGTAAACAGTATTACAAGAAGCAAAGAATGCTAAGTAGGGGCAGTTGGGTAGCTCAGTGGATTGAGAGTCAGGCCTGGAGACGGGAGGTCCTAGGTTCAAAACCAGCCTCAGACACTTCCCAGCTGTGTGACCCTGGGCAAGTCACTTGACCCCCATTGCCTACCCTTACCAGTCTTCCACCTAGGAGCCAATACACAGAAGTTAAGGGTTTAAAAAAATAAAAAACAAACAAAAGAATGCAAAGTAATAGAAGTTAGCAACAGTGAAAGGCAACATTTCTCAGCACAAACAAAAAACAATAGCAAAAACAGCAGAAGAAAATGAAGCAAAGAGCTTATTTATGGTGTTATAGGGATTCTAACATACAAACTGCAATGGATCTGAGGAAAAGAACAGATAAATGAACTGCAACAGGGTCATATGGGGAGGAAAATTAAATACCTCTGAACATTCAAATAAGCAGAACTCCTAGAGACATAACAGATGGGGATGTTAACACAGAAGGGAATTTCAATGACAGTAACAAGATCAACATTGAACCCTAATGTTAAAGAGTTCAAGCCAGTAACATCTGCAAGCATAGAGATTATTTCAACAGTGCCAAGTCTTCCTGCTTATACAAGTCCATTGCAAAGTGCAAATGGAATGCAAACTGAATGTTTAAACCCAGAGGAAACAGTGGCTGATCAACAAGACTGGGATGGGGGAATATAGAAAGAGAAGCACCAATGATCCAAGTATACTAATACAATGAGAATACATTAATAATACAACACAATAATACATAACATCATGTTATGATTAAAGTGGGGGATGAAATTTATCCAGCATTGATAGACATAGGTGCAACTTGATCAGTACTAAAAACATCTCCAGAGGACAGTAAAATCATAGGTTCTGTGCAAGTCATGTGGACAACAGGAAAAACACAAAGGGTACCTAAATTAAAATAAAAAATGGTAGCCCTTGGTTCCCTAACAACTGAATACAGATTTCTATTAATCCCAGAATGTCCTTTGAACCTCCTCGGGAGGAATTTTTTTGTGTAAAATCAGGTCTACAATTCAGTGTGACACAACAGGAAAGATTTATCTACATCTGCCCAAAAAGTCTGAAACTGTCCTTTGCTTTTCATGGGGCAATTGGATGATGCACAAGAACAAAATACAGGGACAATATTTGAAATACTCAGTGATATACCACAAAGGGTTCAGGCTAAACATTCCACAGATGTAGGGCTTTTAAAATCTGCAACACCAGTTAAAGTAGAAGTGAAAAAAGGGACTCCACCAAAAATACCTCAGTATAGATTAAGCAAAGAAGTTGTGGAAGGAATCGCTCCAATTATCCAAAGCCTCCTGAAATGAACATCCTGGTCCCACCAATATCTGAGTACAACACCCCAAGAATGCCTATAAAGAAAACAAAACTGGACAATCAAAGCAGAGTACAGAGGCGATTTATCCAAGATTTGAGAGCAGTAAACAACTTTGTGAAAAAATCTCATGCAGTCATCCCTAGCACTAGTGGCATAATAGCAGACATTCCCAGCAACTCAAAGTTCTATATGGTCATGGACCTGTGCAGTACTTATTTTACAATACCTATTGCACAGGAAAGCCAAAAAAATCTTTGCTTTCACATAGAATGGGGCTCAGATAACTTGGCAAAGACTACCACAAAGTTTCTGTGACAGTGCCACAGCCTTCTGCCAAATCTTAAAGCAAGATCTAGAGACAATAATATTTAAAGAAAGCAAAATAATCCACTATGTTAATGACATTCTGCTCACTTTGCCATCTACAAAAATTTGCTTTCAAGATAGTAAAAAACTCCTCATTGAGCTATATAAAAGAGGCTATAAAGTGTCCAAGTCAAAGCTACGATGGATTAAAGTTCAATTTACAGGATTCATCTTGGAAATGGGAATGAGGAAAATTTCCAAGAAAAGTGTAGCTGATATCCAAAAGCTTAGTGTGCCAAAGTCCAAAAATCAGCTGAGAGCATTTCTGGGAGTGACAGGTTTCTGTAGACAATGGATCCCAGGCTACAGCCAAATAACAAAATGCCTGATGGAGCTGACTAGGAATTCAGTCACAGAACCTTTGCAATTCACCAAAGATCATCTCCAGGCATTGGCACAGCTTAAGGAAGCAATAATAATATACTCAGCCCTCGGAATCCATGATTATAACAAAGAATAGCATCTTTTTTTACATGAAGTAAAAGTTTTAGCATTAGGAGTATTAGTCCAAACTTTGGGACTTAGCTTTAGACCTGGAGCTTATTGCAACTCACAGTTGGACACCGTTGCATGATCCCCTGTTTCTGAGTTATTGCTTCAACAGCGCACATGGTGCAAAAATCAACAGACTTGGTATTAGGATCAAAGCTTAATGTCTACTCTGCACACCAGCTAGAGGGAATACTGAAGAATTGTAGTCTGCAAATGTTCCCACTGCAGAGACTTTCTCAATATGAAATTGTGTTACTAAGCAATGAAAACATCATACTGAAACACTGTAATATTTTGAATCTGGCTACTCTTGTTCCATATCTACCACTGGAGGGAGAACCACTACACAATTTCCAGGAAACAATAGATTTAGTGCAAAAGACTAGAAATGATTTGAAAGATACTCCCTTGAACAATCCAGATATCAAAACATTTATAGATGGTTCAAGCTTGATGTATCAAGGGGAACATTTCACTGGAGCAACTGTAGTGACACAATCAGAGACATTATGGTATGCATCCTTGCCAAAAGACATGAGTGCTCAAGGAGCTGAATTGGTTGCATTAGTCAGAGCTTGTCAGATTGGAAAAGATAAACGAGTAAACATCTACACAGACTCCAATACACTTTTTTAGTTGTTCATGCCACAGGGGAAATTTGGAGGCATAGAGGATTTCTAACAAGTGCAGGGAAAAAAATAGCATGTGTCAAAATCATAATGCAACTTCTTGAGGCCATACAATTGCCTAGAGAGGTGGCAGTGGTCCACTGCAGATTGCACACATTTGGGAAAGATCCAGTGACCTTAGGGAACCATAGGACCAACATAACAGCAAAATATGGAGCAAGAATGGGCCCAATTTATGTGCTGAATTTCTCACTAGTTGAAGAGGATAATTTAACTGCTGCCTACAATGAATGCAAAATTCAGTCATGGAAACAAAACCTTGGAGCCAAAGGAATTGGAGGCATATGGTTCTCAGAACTAGGCAAACCCATCTTGCCTAGAGTGTTATACTATCATGTGTGTAATGCAATTCACGCAAAGGGACACTATGGTACCAAAGCAGTGATAGTCTTGGTGTGACAATTTTGGGCTGTACCTGGAATATCCTCATATGCCATAAGAGTCTGTCAGAAGTGCAAAAGTTGTATGCAGTTCAGTTAGGGAGTGTATAAGAGCAAAGAAGGCCAGGAGCTCAAAGAGCTAAGAGGTCAGCCAATACCTTATACTCCATTTGAATGTATATAGATTAACTTCATTAACATGCCAAGAGACAAAGGATTTAGGTATTGCCTTGTGATCATCGACAAACTAGATGGCCAGAAGTTTTTCCTACCAAAAAGAACAATTTGGCATTTGTGGTGAAAGTCCTTTTTGAAAGAGATTATTCCCAGACTTGGTATCCCCAACAAGACAGGTTTGGACCAAGAGACCCACTTTGCACAATCTATATTGAATGAAATATACAAAAACCTGGGAATAGAAGCAAATTACCACACACCGTATTACCCCCAAAGTTCAGGTCAAGTGGAAAGACCAGAGACATTAAGACACTCTTTGGAAAACTCTGTTCAGAAACACACTTGAAATGGACAGATATTCTACCATTAGTTCTGTTCCATCTCAGAACAAGACGAAAGGGAGATTTACACATTTTACATTTTGAAATGCTGTACAGACATGCCATTTGGCAGGGGAGAACTTACAAATCAGCTTACATAGCAATGATAGGAGGAGAGTGTCAATTAGCCAACTATATACAGGCATTGCAAAATAGACTAACAGAATTAGATGAGATGGGGTTAATTCAACAAGCCACAGCCCTAGATTACAGTTTACGTAACATCAAACCAGGAGATAGAGTCTACAATAAGAACTTTAGCAGAAAATCAGCTATAGTTATAAAATGAATTGGCCCATTGGAGGTTCTGTTAACAACACTGAGTTCTATAAAAAAAAAGCTCTATAAAAAGAGGAAATATTTCTTGTAGTTAGCTGAAAAAAGTTGATTGTAAAACTTAAGCTTGGAAAAGAAATCGCATAATTGCAAAGGAATTGCATTGATAGAAACAGTTTGTATTAGTTAAGATTTGAAAAAGAAGATATTGTTATTAGTATAGTTGTTATTATTAAGGATTGTTAGGTTGCAACATTTGTTTTACTTTATATATACATTGTTATAAATCACAAACATTTTCCCTAACCCAAAACTTTCCTGTAAAATCTCTTAGAGTAGGTAGATGGCTTAGTATAGCAATAGAGTAGGGAAGGGAAATTTGTTATTTTGGTGGGATTAGTTAAAAATAGAGCACAATAACAATTTGGTAAGTAATTTTAATATGATGTTCTTTTAATGTTTATAATTCAGTTTCATTTCTCAGCACTTTCTTTCCTCTAACTTGACTCTTATCTAGATGTTCAGTATTGGTATAGGATTTCTCTGATTTTATGGGGTATTTGCTTTTGGAATGTTGCATGCAACCTTGAAGCACAGGAACAGTGGTTGGAAGGAGCAACAGAGGATTGTGGGACATAAAATTATGGGAAAGGGGGTCTTCATCTATGAACGCTGTGGGAGACAGAGGACTTTTCCTTACCTCTGGTTTCAACATTTGAATACCTGAGGTTTTCCCTTTCTATCCCTTGAGCCTGAAGACCTGGAAGTGTTCCTGTTGTCTGATAAACAACACCAAAGAGGATTTTGAACATCTGCAGTGACTGGAGGGGTCTTTGAACCCAGAAGGCTTGCGGATCCAGCCTGAAGTCTCATTGCCCTGATCTGTGACAAAACTTTTCCTACACTTTTTTGATTTTATCTCTGTCTCTTCTTTATCTTGTTCTTAGTCATTATCTCTTTGACTCAGTCTGTCTTCCTTCCTCCCACCCTACCTCCACCTCCTCCAGGGATTTTAGCCAGAGGGTAAAATATTTTTTCTTAAATTAATCAAAACTGAGCAGACAAGTATCCCCCTGGCAATTCTGCCCATACTCTTGGTTCCAGAGACTCAGCAGTGCTCTCTAGTGTCCATGTCTCCTCCATCACTGGTGGAGGGAAGTCTCAGGAAATCATCACTTCACTCTCCACTCTCAAGACATTTCTGCCACCCAACCTTCCCAGCCCTGTTCTGATTTTGGCTTCCTTTACCAACCCAGTCCTTTTTCTTCTCCAGGTCAGCCAACAACAACTAAGAGCAAACAACTCTGTTCCTGGCCTTCAGTGCTGGATGTCAGTCTGTGCCCTGAGGCCCCTCTCTCCAGACCAGGAACTTTTCCAACCCAAAGACCACACAATGGCCACTATTCTCCTTTGAAAGTTCAGCTGCTGGAGCCCAGGGAATGTCTTTATTTTGATATTGATGTTCCCTAGACTATTTGTATTTTCCTTAGCCCTGTCCTGGGCACAAGGAAGAATTTCCTAAATGATTTCTATGCAGGAAAGGTCCAACCCCATTACCCATCCTCTACCATTTAACTCTTCATTCCCACCCCTCTCAGCCCTCCTACCCCAACCTCCTAGGTTTGGATTCTCAGAAACAGTCTCTCCCCTCTGATGTCCTCTGGAGAGAGAGGGAAGTATACATTTTAAAAATAACATTCAATATCTCCAAAGTATAATATTTATAAAGATTTCTTAATATTTAACTAGAAAGCTAGAGAACACAGGGAATGTCCACCTCTCAATTCATGTGAAAGAGAGTGCAGGGGTGGAGAAACCACAACTATATACTGACAACATAGCAATGCACATATATGAAAGTCAAAAGGAATTGTGGGTAATACAGAAAGGAATTTTGGGCAATGAAGTTCCAGGGGTTCAAGATTTTCCAACTAAACAAAAGGAAGTGACTGGTAGTCCTGAAGGCCAGGCATACACTTCCCTCCTGTTCCCCAAGAGGAGCACTCAGAGAACCTGGGTTCAGATTCCAGCTTTTACATGTGTTTCTCTCTCCTCCACCCTCAGTGTGTTCTTCTGTGAAACAAAAGAGTCAGTACAGGTGACATGTAGCATCCCTTCCAGGTCCAATTCAATGACCCCAGGAGATGGCCAGAGTACACACACACACACACACACACACACACACACACGTCCATTCTCACCCTCATTATATATTTGGGAACCAGCATGGTGCAAGAGGAAGCAAGTTCAATGGGCTTAGATTACTTGGGTTCAAATTCTGTCTTTGTCTCTTATTATTGCCTAAGTTAGAGTTGGCAGGATGGCAGGCAGGATCCCATGAATAGAACAAGCTTGGCTAACTTAATGTTCTTTCACTAACATTTTATGGTTTTATTCATATAAAATGAGGGTCAATCCCTGTTGCTCTAGCAAGAGTAGGTTTGAGACTACAGGGCCTTAATGTGAACCCTTGAAAGTAAAGGGAAATGTGGATGGAATAAAGAAGATTGAAGTGGAATTGCCCCTGAGACACTTGGTGGTTGTGTGACCCTGGAGAAGTCACTGCATTTCTGCTTTACTTTCCCCATCTGTAAAATGGAGCATCAACCTAATAAGGTGCTTGTGATGAATCCCTGAGGGCCATAGAAATGCTGGCTGTGATGGTTTCCATTCCTAGGGAATTCCCAGGGAGAAGAGAGACAGAGAGAAGCTGGGCTCAAGAAGGAGAGTGTGGACAGAGAGCCAAGCTGGACAGGCTGCTCAGGACCAGGAAGGTCCAGATTCCAAGACATGACCAGCCCCCTGGGGTCAGGGGCCTCCCCAGTGACCAGAGAGCCCAGATCTTGCTCAGGCAGTTGGACAGTGAGTTTGAGAAGCTCCTTATTCAGCCCCTCCCTGGAGCACCCCAAAACTCCCCTAACTGGTGAATATCTGATGAGGAGATGGTCCAGCCAAGCCTCAGTCCTTGTCCTCACACAGGGGGACACGAAGGCTCCCTCTCAGGCCTGAAAACACTCCTTGGCCCCTTCATTGTCACCAAATTCGATTAAAGAGGAAGAAGAGCTTTGGGATGGTTAAGGCAAAGGAAGTGCAACAAGCCATAGACAAGACGGAATCTCCGGGCCGGGTCTGACACAGAAATACACAGTAATTGTTCCTAAAATACAGGAATTGGGACTTTCTCACGCCAGGGCCCTGCTATTAGGATCAATACGGCACAAGAACCAGCCATCCTCCCGCCCCTAATTCAGGACAAGGACCAGCCTGTCTGCCTCAGTTTGGTCCTCCCTGAGATGAGGAGGTCGGGCTCAGGGGCTTCTTGGGTCCCTTCTCTCCGGAGATCTGTGCTCTCCTCCGAAATGCTTCCGTGTTTGTTTCTTTCTTTCTTCCTTCCTTCCTTCCTTCCTTCCTTCCTTCCTTCCTTCCTTCCTTCCTTCCTTCCTTCCTTCCTTCCTTCCTTCCTTCCTTTCTTCTCAACCCTTAACTTCTGTGTATTGGCTCCTTGGTGGAAGAGTGGTAAGGATGGGCAATAGGGGTCAAGTGACTTGCCCAGGGTCACATGGCTGGGCAGTGTCTGAGGTCACATTTGAACGTAGGACCTCCAGTCCCTGGGCTCGACTCTCAAGCCACTGAGCTACCCAGCTGCCCCCTTCCGTGTTTCTTTCCATGGCCGCCTCCTATATCACAGGAAGCAGGCCGAGGAGGATCAAAACTAAAACTACCAGAAAGGAAACTAAAAGGACCAGCTGCAGCCAGGGAGACTGGGAAGAACTTGGTGCCTGACCGCCCCCCAACACGAGGGCTCCAAACATAGAGGTCCAGGAAGTAAGACTACATTTCCCAGAATGCCTCTGGCACGACGTCATCCAAACATTGGAACTCCCATTGTGGAAGACTCCATTTCCCAGAATGCCTGGGTGCTGGCTTCAACCAACTCTTGCCACCTCCCCCAGTGCAGTCCCAGGGCATGCTGGGAATCTCTTGAGGGCTGTCTCTGCTCCTGGAGTGCTCACAAGTTTGGATTTTGTCTTTTGTCTTGAGATGGGGGAGGGGAGGGAATCAATGCAAAAGGTGCATTCCGGGCTTCGGTTCTGCTCCCTAATTCCTGGGGAGAGAGTAGACCCGGGTGGACGAATTGCGGGTAACTGAGCCTGGAAGTTAGGGTTGGGGGGGGTGAGGGTGGGGGATGAGGTAAACTCGGTGCACTTGCTACCAGAGAGGCGGGGGAGGTGCGGTGGGGGTGGCGGGAGGACTCTGTGTCTTAAGTCTCCTGTACGTGTGTCTGTCCATCACTTTAAAGGACCATAGGAAAGGGACTAATACAGACGTGCCGGTGTCAGGTGAACGCGGCTCTGTCTGGACCAGGAGCCATGGCTGGGCTTTGCCCTCCCCCAGAGGAGAGAGTGGGTCTCCCCCCCCCCAAAAAAAAAAAAAAACTACCTCTAAACAGAGCCACGAGGCGACTGGGGGAGGAGGAGGGTGCAGTCACAGGATGGGGGTGGGGCTGGCCCGGGCCCTTCTCCAAAGGTCCAAGGGGAGAAGCAACCAACATGAGCCTGGGTGGAGTGGGGGAGATGCCCGTGTTCACACGCTATGGAAGGAGCTCTGACTTCAGGCACAGAACAAAACCCCACCAGATGTCCGGCTCCCTGTCCAGTGTCTCCTGCCCCTCCTCCCCATTACCCAGTAGGACTCTCCCTCAATCCACCCTGTGCACCCAATGCAGTTTCTCAATGAAATGAAGCCAAAGAGAGCAGCAGAGGGGGTGGGGAGGCTTCCTCCTGTCCAGTCTAAGGTCCTTTCCCAGCCTGAGGTCCCCTCCTGTGGGGAGAATCTCCCCTGAGGCCAGGAGGACTCTGGGAGCTCCTGTGAGCCCTCCCCCTCTCTAATTCTCTATAGCACCTTTGAAGGACCACAGTCTGAACCAAGCAGAGATCCTGGAGCCAGAGGAAATGGCTCCCGATGCCCAGAGGACCCCTTCCCAGGTGAGTGAAGACCATCCCCAGCCCTGGTTAAGCTCCCCCCAGCTGGAATCCAGCAGAACTAAGACCTCTGTCTTTCCCAGGCCTCCAGGGGTGCCATTACTGCTTGCTGTCAGTGTGACCTCAAAGATCACCCACAATCCCCAACTGTGTTCTGGGGGTTTTCCAGGGCCTCTGTAGCCCCTGCCAGGATGAGCCAGCCCAGGTTCCAGACAGGCCCAAGTGCAGCCATTTATTCATCCACCCCTGAGTGTGATTCCATCAGATGGGGATGGCCCAGGGACAGTCTTTGCTCCTGACCTTCAGGTCCTGGGGTTTGGACAGCTCAGTCAGGCCTGCCAGGGAGGCTTTGGAAGAAGTTTGGGGTGAGATCAGGTGAGGGCACAGAGAGGAAAAGGCATGTTTTGAGCAGAAGAAAAAGGATGAGAATTCAGGGGAGGACTAAAAGGTCTGCTTTTCCAGTATTATTAAACTATCAGGAACTTAGAGCAACTTAACATACAGGAACATTAGGTCTTTCCTTTTCCTATTCAAATCATTTACCTTGAACCTAACAGGGTTATGTAACCTGTTGTTTTCTCAATATTTTCCATTTTGGTTATCTTATATATTTTTTTAACTTAAAAAATGTATTTAGAATATTTTCCCATGGTTATATGATTCCTATTCACTTCCTCCTCTCTTTCATCCCTTCTCCTGGAGCTGACAAGCACTTCCACTGAGTTGTACATATATTATTCATCAAAACTATTTTCATATTTTTCATATTTGTCATAGAGTAACATTTTTAAAATTAATTAATTACAATTTTTTCCACACATTTACATGAGTCATTTTCTTTCCTTCTCCTCTTTAATTCCCCCTCTCAGAGCCAATAAGCAATTCCACTGAGTTGTACCAATGTTGTCACTTCATACCTATTTCTGTATTATTCATTTTTGCTATAGAGTGATTTTTTAAGACCTAAACTCCAAATCACATACCCATATATACATGTGATAAATGATGTCATGTTTTCCTTTCTCATTTCTACTCCCATAGTTCTTTTTCTGAGAGTAAATAACATTCTTTTACATAAGCCCTTTAGGAGTGTCCTGGCTTGTTTCAGTGCTACTAGAAGCAAAGTCTATCACATTGGATTTTTCCACAGTGTTTTTTTTTTTTCTGTATACAATTTTATTCTGGTTCTGCTCATTTCACTCTGCATCAGTTGATTGAGGTTCTCTCAGGTCATATGGAAAGCCTCTAGATCATCCATCCTTACAGCATAATAGTATTCCATCACCATCATATACCAAAATTTGTTCAGCCATTCCCCAGTGGAGGGACACTCCCTCATTTTCCATTTTTTTGCCACCACAAAAGCATAGCTATAAATATTTTTGTACAAGTATTTTTCATTATTACATTTTTGGGATACAAACCAGTAGTGTTATAGCTGGATCAGAGGGCTTGCGGTCTTTTAAAGCCCTTTGGGCATAATTCCACATTGCCTTACAACTCCACCAATAATGTATTAGTGTCCGAATGTTACCAAATCTCTTCCAACATTTATTATTTTCCTTTACTGTCATATTGGCCAATATGCTAAGTTTGAGACAGTACCACAGAATTGTTTTGATTTGTATTTCTCTCATTAGGAGAAATTTAGAACACTTTTTCAGGTGATGATTGTTTTGATTTCTTTATTTGAAAAGTACTTATTTATGTCCCTTGACCATTTGTCAATTGGGGAATGGCTTGATTTCCTGTACAGTTGACTTCTTTCCTTATATATTTGGGAAATTACACCTTTGTTAGAGAATTTTAATATAAAATTTTCCCCCGTTTGATGCTTTCCTTCTAATTTTGGCTGCATTGTTTTTTTTTGTACAAAACCTTTTTAATTTAATATAATCAAAATGATTCATTTTACATTTTGTAATGTTCTCTATCTTGTTTGGTCTTAAATTTCTTCCTTTCCCATAGATCTATCAGGTATACTATTCTGTGTTCTCCTAATTTCTTTATGATTTCACTCTTTATATTTAAGTCTTTTATCCATTTTGAATTTATCTTTCTGTAGGGTGTGACATGTTGATCTCAACCTAATTTTTCATATACTGTTTTCCATTTTTCCCAGAAGTTTTTGTCAGTGAGTTCTTGTGCCCCAAACTGGTCTCTTTGGGTTTATGAAACACTGATTTATTAAGATCATTTACCCCAATCTATTCCATTGGTCCACTGATCCTTCTTTCTCTTAGTACCATATTGTTTTGATGATCACTACTTCATAGTACAGTTTAAGATCTGATACTGTTAGGCCACCATTCTTCACATTTCATTCATTAGTTTCCTTGATAATCTTGATCTTTTGTCTTCCAAATGAACTTCGTTATAATTTTTTCTAATTCTATAAAAAAGTTTCTTGAAAACTTGAAAAAAGTTTGATAGGTTTGGCACTGAGTAAGTAAATTAATATTGGTAGGAACATCATTTTTATAATATTAACTTGTCCTACCCATGAGCAATTAATGTTTTTCCAATTGTTTAGATCTCATTTTAATTGTGTGAAAAGTATTTTGTAGTTGTTTTCATATAATTCCTGTGTTTGTTTTGGTAAGTAAATTCCCAAATATTTTATACTGTTTAGAGTGATTTTAAATGGAGTTTCTCTTTCTAACCCTTGCTGCTGAGTGTTGTTGGAAATATATAGAAATTTTGATGATTTATGTAACCCTAACCCTGCAACTTTGCTGAAGTTGTTAATATTTCCCCTAGCTTTTTAGTTGATTTTGTAGGATTCTTTAAGCATACCATCATATCATCTGCAGAGTGATGGTTTAGTTTCCTCATTGCCTACCTTAATTTCTTTTTCTTCTCTAATGACTACTACTAGTGTTTCTAGCACAATATTAAATAATAGAGTTGAAAATGGGCATCCTTACTTCACTCCTGATCTTATTGGGAAAGCTTCAAATTTGTCCCCATTGCACATGATACTTGCTGATGGTTTTAAATAAATATTGTTTATTATTTTCAGGAAGGCCCCAGCTATTCCTTTACTTTCTAGTGTTTTCAGTAGGAATAGGTGTATTTTGTCAAAGGCTTTTTCTGCATCTATTGAGATAATCATGGGATTTCTGTTGGTTTGGTTATTGAGATGGTCAGTTATATGGATGGTTTTCCTAATATTAAACCATCCTTGAATTCCTGGTATAAATCCCTTCTGATCATAGTGAATAATCCTTGTGAGGGCTTACTGTAGTCTCTTTGCTAATATTTTATTTAAGGTTTTTGCATCTATGTTCATGAAGGAGATTGGTCTGTAGTGTTCTTTCTCTGTTTCCGGTGTGCCTGGCTTTGGACTCACTATCCTATTTGTGTCATAAAAAGAATTTGGTGAAACTCCTTCTTTGGATATTTTCTCAAATAATTTGTATAGTATTGGGGTTAGTTGTTCGTTAAATGTTTGATAGAATTCACTTGTGAATCCATCTGGCCCTGGGGATTTTTTTCTTAGGGAGTTCCTTAATGTCTAGTTCAATATCTTTTTCTGAGCTGGGATGATTTAAGTAATCTTTTTTCCTCTTTTGTTAATCTAGGCAATTTATATTTTCGTAAATATACACCTATTTCACCTAGATTGTCCTATTTATTACCATGTAGTTGGGCAAAGTAGCTCTTAATAATTACCTGAAACTCCTCTTCATCAGAGGTGAGATCGCCTTTATTCTATTAGCAGAAACACTAATAATGAAATCAAAATCTGCAAGCCAAGAAAAAATAGGTTTATTGAGAGAGGGCTAGTCTTACACTAAAGCCAGACTCTGGTGAAGACCAAGACCAAAGATCCCAATCCTGCGCAGATGGCCTTTTTTTATGCCCAGAAATCTGATGACACAGTGTCAGATGAAAGACAGTTAAAATTAAAATAGAATGAACATAAATCTTCCACATCAGCAGGTCATAATAACCAAGTGCTGAATAAGCTGGGAAGTACAGGAATCCTCACTATGGGTGGTAACTAATATCTGTTATTATGATGGACCTTTCCAAGGCTTCTGCAATAAGAGGGCAGGCTCTGATTATTTGCTGACAATTCCTATCCATTCCAGGAGTCAGGAACCTCCTATAGCTCAGGATGGCAGCTAAGGATAACTGACTTAAGCCATTACACCTGAGAGATGGGCATACTGTACTCCTGACTGACTGTCTTACACCATACGTGCAGCACGGTGTAGGGGGCTTGGTAGGATCCTTTGTGTGACAGGCTTCAGTCAAAGTGCCTGCCAGCCAGATTTCATGCCAGCCTCAGCCATACAGTGGTCCATTGTCAGGAGCACCTCCAGTCAAGAGCAATTTGAGATATGAGCCAGCACCATTGTGATTCTTTGCTTTAATTTATGAGCAGATATTTGGATCACGAGCTTCTGCCACCCTCCACAAGACAGCCTGCCAAATGTTTGGTTTCACAATTTACACAAGGCTGTCTGATTTAGGTCAGTGTTTATGTGACCCTGTGAGCATCTGTATTGCATTACTTTTGCTTTCTTCTTTATTTTTATTTATTATCAGTTTTGGGGGCAAATTTCTTATTTTTTAACCATGGATCCTAAGAAAAAGAGTACCAAGGGCAGTGATGAGAGGAAGAGAAGGAGGATGTCCATGAAATTAAAGCAAGAAATCATTGAAAAACAAGAGCAAGATATGCGTGTTTCTGACTTGGCGAAGGAATACAATCATAGTACATCGATAATTTGTAGGACTTTGAAGCAGAAGGAGTCATTAAAGGCTATATCTTCCAGGCATTCACAATGAGGCTACCCAGAATGCCATGGGCTCCCTGGCCTCACAGGCTGCTGAGGATGGCAAAAGGAGAAGAAAAAGGAAGACAAGAAGTGAGGCCAGAAGGGAGAAAGAGCTCAGTCTCCTTTCAGGGGGATGAGAAGGAAGGCCAAGATGGGGGGTGTCACACAGTGGTTTTTGTGGCGGCTTGTGTAACACATACAACCCAAATAAAGTTTGGTGATTAAAAAAAGAAAGACACACCCTGCAAAAGCTACAACAAATCGTGTGTTGGAGTTGTGAGACAACACTTATTTCACATATTATCCAAACATTCTGAAAAGGAGGAAGAAACAAACTTCCATGGAAAAGTTTTTGTTGAAATGGCCTCTATGGCCTGGTACATGGTCAGTGTTTGTGTATGTACCACGTGCTGCCGAAAACAAAGTATATTCTTTTTTATCCCTGTTCAATTTTCTCCAGATATCTATTAGCTCTAGTTTTTCTGACATTTCATTCACTTCCCATACTTCTTATTCATTTTTTGGTTTAATTTATCTAATTCTCATAGGGGAAGGTTGAGGTCCCCTACTAACATGGTTTTATTATCTGTTTCCTCCTTACGCTCCTTTCATTTGTCCTTTTAAAATCTCGATGGTATACCATTTGATACATATATGTTGAATATTGATATTTCTTTTTTCTTTTCTTTTTTTTTTAATCCTTTAAGGGTTGGGCAATGGGGGTTAAGTGACTTGCCCAAAGTCACACAATTAGGAAGTGTCTGTGGCATGTGAACCCAGAACCTCCCATCTCTATGCCTGCCTCCCAGTCCACTGAGGTACTCAGGTGCCTCCCCTGATGTTTCTTCATTATTTGTTTTATCAAGATGTTATTGCCTGCCTTATCTCTTTTAGTTAAATCTATTTTTACTTTAGCTTTGTCTGAGATCATGATTGCTACCCCTGCTTTCTTTGTCTTAGACATACCTCAATAGATTCTTCTCCAGCCTCCTACCTTTACCTTGAGTGTATCTACCTGCCTCCAGTGTTTCTTGTAGACAGCCTGTGTTGGGATTCTGCCTTTTAATTCATTCTGATCTCTGCTTCCTTTTTATGGGTGAGTTCAGCCCATTCACATTCATTAGTCATGTGAATATCTGTGTATTCCACTCCATTTTGTCTTCCTCCTTTCACTGTTTCCCTCCACTCTAGTGTTTGGATTTTAGTCAGTCTCTCCCATTTCTCCTCCCTTATATTACTCCCCTTCCTAACCCCTTTCTTATTCCCCTTTTACTAGAGGGCCTTTTGAATGCCCCCACAACTTTTCCCTCCCTTGTATCACTCCCCCCCCCCTTTCTTATTACCTTCTACTTCTCTATAGGGCAAGAGACAGTTGTGTCCCCCAATGGGGCTGCCTGTTCTTCCCTCTCTGAACCAGTTCCAGGGAGAGTGAGGTGTGAGTATTACCTGTCTCCAGCCTCTTCCTCCCTTCCATTTGTTCTGGTTCTCTCTCCTCCGACCGTAGATACTTCTTTATGTGATAGATTTTACCCCATTTTACCTCTTTTCCCATTTCTCTTAGTTTTAGCCTCTTTTTTCACCCCTTGTTTTTTATATATTTTTTGACATTATCCTAAATAGCTTCCCCTGCACCCTCTGTGTGGACCTCTAGCTACTAGGACAACGATAACACCTTTTGAGGCTTAAAGATATCCTTCTTCCATTTAGGAATAATTTTCCTTTTCACCTTATTGAAACTCTTACGGTTTTTCTTTCTCATGTGTAAAGGGAAGCCTCTCCCCCAGAAATCACGTGCTGGGGTCCTCCTAGCGGGAGCTTCTGGGAGAAAGGAGGAGCTGGGCACACTGACCCGGAAAGGAGGCAGCCCTGGGGCTAAAGGAGGAGGTTTAACCGGAAGTGTTGTTTTTTTTTTTTTATTCCCTCAGACTCAGGCCTCAGAGGTGACAGGACAGTGGCTGAGAGAGCCCTGAGGGCCCACGTGGCTAGTTTGAGAAGAGACTTCCTTGTCTGTCTGTCCTGTCTTATTCACGTAGATATTAATCACGCCTGCAGAGTCAGGACCCGAGTTTTAGTTTCGCTTGAGCAGAGGCAACCACTAGAAGCTGGAGAAGAATCCTCCCTTTTTATAAGCCTTTTTAGTTCTAGATCAAAGAACAGAGCAGGTCAGTCTCTCCGTTTGTCCCGTTGCTGCTGCCGTTCCTGCCCCTGCTCTGCCCACTGCCCAGCTTGGGGTAAGATTGGCCTCCCGTGGCCCAGACTTGGCTTAGGTGAAGGGGGGGGGGTGTTGTGGAGAGGAGCAGCCTAGAGCTCCGCGCCGGCATCTATGGAGGCAGCCCCGGTCCTGGCTGTGAGGGTCCTGCTGGCTCGTGGCGCCTGCGCACAGCCCAGCTCTGGTCTGAGTGGTGACAGCCGGCCATTGCCGGTGCTGCGAGCTACGGTCTTTTCTTGACTCGTGTTCTCCAGGTTTCCACAGTTGCAGGGCTAGGCTTTGATCCTTCCTTTTTCATAAATAAACTCTTTGAAATTTTATGTTGAATTGTGATATTTTGGTATTTTTATCCAATAAATTTCCCTTTAGTCTGGCCCCAGTCAAAACTCCAGACTTGCTGCGCCTTTCCCCTGAGGTTTATGAAAGTAGGGCGCAGCTTCCCTTTTATTGTTATGATTAATGGGTTAAAGGTAGGACTGGCGAGCCCTGGTGAACTTGGACCCATTTTGAGAGTGAGCTGGGCCAGCCACAGGGCCGGGGAAAGCTTGGACTGACACCTTCCCTGTATGGACAAAGACCTGCTTCTCTCGAGAAGACATAATGAGGGGGTTGTTGAGGTCTCCTAATTCCCTCTACTCAGCAGTTATTTGTGATTCTGAGAATTACTCTGTTCTGGCCCCCAAAACCACACACATTTTGCTTTATATGTTTTTAAATCAAAAATGTACTTTATATATAACAAATAAATATATTTGTAAATAAGGAAGCATGTAAAGACAAACTTGTTTATGAAATGTTATTTACCTTCAATGTCAGGTGAAGATGCTGGCAGAAAAGGTTTTCATTTTGTGCTGCTCTATCGCTTCACATACCTTCCTCTCTACATAGGTAATGCTACATTTAAATGCAAACTTGACCTTGCACATTACTCGTGATATGTAACTATTGCTAAACTTCATTGCTATTTTTTTACTTAATTATCATCATTTTCTTCATTGAACTTTGGCTGTTTTCCATACTTTCCTCCATTTCACTTAGAGGCCATTTCAATAAAAAACCTTTCCATGGAAGTTTGTGTTAAAGGCATTTTCTTAGTCTCCCCCTCTGTCTCCTCAAGAGGCTCCAAAGCAGGTTTCTAAGTAGATCAGACAGGAGTACCAGTGAGCCAGAGCTGAAGATTCCATTACCAGGGAAGCCAGGCCTGAGGAGAGGAAGTAGCTGCCCTTTGGCTTGAAGTTAGAGGGGGAGAGTTGGTCAGTGAGGAGATAAAGGAGGCAGCCGCTGACAGTTGGGGGTCTTTTGCCTCCAGAATCTTGAGAAAGCAGGAGATCTGTCTCTGAGGCAAAGGGCTGCTGACTGTTGGGCTTTTATAGAAAACTGAATGAAGGAGTGAGTAAGCGGTGACTATTATTTTAGGGAGCTACATAGTTAGTGAATAATTTTTAGAGTAGGTTATATAGGCCTGGCATTCCAGGCAGAAGAAATTATCCTCAGAAGACAGATGGTTTAGGGGAAATTTTAGGTAGCATTAAGAATTTTAGGTATATTTATAGGGTATAAGATTAATAATCTCTCTTTTCTTTTTTCTCTCTTATCTGTAATTCTTTCTTAAATCAAACAAAGTTTCTGTTAAACTGCTCTCCTCACTTTGTCAAACTCAATATAACCCTTACATTCATTTCTTCCTCCCTTTCAGAACGTTTCAATGATGTGTGAAATAAATGTCATTGCACAGCTCCAAAGCCAGACTTGTTGCAACTTTTTTCTGGATGTGTCTTTTCAACAAACTTTAATTTTTTACCAAATCCTCAACCTTTCCTTAATTTCACTTGTACTGATTACCTCATCCACCTCTATTAGGCTTCTCCCACCAGGGGAAGCTTGTGATTCAAATATCCACTCAAGAGTTAAAGCAAAAAATTCCAATTGTGATTGCTGATATCTCAAATTTCTCGTGACTTAAGGTGCTCACGTATCAAGACACCACTATATATGTCTAGATAGATAGTGAGAGAGAGATATGAAGAGAAGACAGCAGTGCTAGAGGAATTTTTTCTTTTATATTGTGGAGAGGTTCAACTGATCACATTAAATGACCAGTCAATTAATTAATTTAAAATGAAGAAATTCTGCCTTTTGAGAATTCCAGTCATTGTAGTCAATGTCTTTCTCATGAATGAGTTCAGTCCCCAAACCCAACATAAATCTCACTTCAGACACAAAATGTCTTTGTCAGTATTCCATTGGGCTCTGAATGACTGGTTTCTAGAGCTGCCTCTGACATTCTTCAAGGTGAAGAGTTTGGGATGAATCCCTTGTGTGCCTCAGTTTCTTCAATTTAGTTGATGAGGACTGGATTGGATGAATTCTTTAAACTCAACTCTAAATCTTGTGACTTTTGCTGGTTTAGGGGTCAATAACATTCAAGGATGTGGCTGTGGACTTCACCCAGGAAGAGTGGTGCCTGTTGGACCCTTCTCAGAAAGAGCTGTACAGGGAGGTCATGCTGGAGATTGTGCAAAATATACTCTTTGTGGGTAAGGACCATTTCCTCTGTTAACTCTGAATCTTCCATGCCAAAGGTACAGGATTTTAAGCCTTTGTCAATGATTAGAAAAGCAAAAGTGCTGATGTCAGCTTAGGGTTCTCCTCCTGCCTGCTTTTATTTTAAAAAAAGAAAAAAGTCTTCGAATTCTGTGATGGGAAGCTGGGACATTCTTTTTTTGCTCCTGAAATTGTCTCTTTTCTGTTTTAGGTAGCTTCAAGTGAAAACTTAAAACAATGTTATAGATTTACATTCCTGAAGTTAATTATGAAAGTCATCTAGTCAGCCTTCTAATTAGATCTGAATTTTTTGTGCAAATTCTCTGTTACTACCGAGGGCAGTTTTCTTTACAGATGACCATTGAAGGTGACACTCTACCTGCCAACGCAGCCCCTTCCTATGTGAGATGAGTGGTATTTAGAAAGGAGTTTTTGTTAAGATGTATTAATGGGTGAGGTAGTGCCTAGAAGGCAGAAGAGCAGAAGCCAAAGGGAAAACTACCCTGAGAATCTCAAATGAACCTGAATTGAGTGCTTCAAGAATTCTAGAATCAGGGGGCAGCTGGGTTGCTCAGTGGATTGAGAGCCAGGTCTACAGATGGGAGGTCCTAGATTCAAATCTGGCCGAAGACAAGTGTCTTAGCTGTGTGACCCTGGGAAAGTCACTTAACCCCATTGCCTAGCCCTTAATACTCTTCTGCCTTGGAGTCAATATGAGAAGGTAAGAGTTTAAAAAAAAAAAAGAATTCTAGAATCATAGAATGAACAAGGATTATAGTAAGGTGAGACTCCTGAGGAAAACAACTTGAAATGTAGGCAGAAAGGGTCTATTTATGGAGACAAAGCGGAATTGGATGTAAAACTGGGCAAAGAGGGGTGCAGAAAATCCACTCCCTACATACTGCTCCATATCCCATTACCGTGCAGAAGGCAACTTCAAGACCCTGGACCCTTATTAAGCCTTTATTAGTGCCTCCCATACTCACCCGTTGAAGGTAGGGATACAGAGAGTAAAAGGAAGGGGATGGAGGAGAAACTGTTGGACTTAAATAAGAAAAGCAGGAGTAGCAATTATTATCTCAAAGGTAGAGCAAAATTAGATCTGATTAAAAGAGATAAGTTTGATAATTGCATCTTGATAAAAAAAGGTAGTCTAGATAATGAGACTATATTAGTTCTTAACATATATGTAATAACTGATATAGCCTGCAGATTTTTAAAGTAGAAACTAAAGGAGAAAATTGCTAATAAAATTATACTGGTAGAGGATCTCAACCTTCCTTTTTCAGAACTCTCACTAAAAAATAAACAAGAAAGAAATAAAGGAAGTGTATGAAATTTTAGAAAAGTGACATTTAATAGATATCTGTAGCAAATGGAATGAAATAGAAAAGAAATATATCTTTTTTTCAGGTGCATGTGGAAAATACACAGAAGACCATATACCAGTGTATAAAAACTTCACAATGAAATACAAAAAAGCAGAAGTAATAACTGAAATCTTTTCAGATCATAATGCAATCAATTTATTGTCAATAAGTATTAATGGAAGGAAAATTTTTTTAATTAATTGGAAACTGAATAATCTAATTGGTCAAAAGGGATAGATCAACAAACAAATGATGGAAATGATTATAAGATATAAATTAATATCCAATAACTCCAAGTATTATATTTTATAAAGCTTATTAATAATACTTGAAATAATCTTGAAAATAATCTAAAAGAAATAGAATTTCAAGCCTAATTATGTGGATTCTCCTGTCTGGAATAAAACCTGCTTTCCCAGCCCCGTTCGGGTGTAAAGAGAGCAAGGGGCAGAGCTACACAAAACCTATATCCTCCCTATTTTAGCACATATCGTGAAAAGAAACATGGGAAGCTAGAAAGGCAAATTCTAATTATACAATCACCCCTGTGATTCCATTGGAAAACAAGCATGTACAAATCTTTCAGTTTTACGTGCCTAGTTTCCCTCATAAATCAGTACTCATAACCAACTTATATCTCTAAAGATCTCTAGAGGAAATACCATATTGCAGTTTCTGAGGGGAAATTAAAATAATTTGGAGATGGTAGGGAAATAAAAGAGAAGGAACAATACCAATGATTGCTAGGTGCACTGACAGAAAGCCAATTAGGGGGCAGTCCCCTTTGGCGTGAGAGTGTACATTCAAAATGAATGTATTCAGGGACAGCTTGGTAGCTCAGTGGATTGAGAGTCAGACCTAGAGATGGAAGGTCCTAGGTTCAAATCCGGCCTCAGACACTTCCCAGCTGTGTGACCCTGGGCAAGTCACTTGACCCCCATTGCCCACCTTTACCACTCTTCCACCAAGGAGTCAATACACAGAAGTTAAGGGTTTAAAAAATAAAAATTAAAATAAATGAATGTATTCAGCCCCCAACAGTTCAAATTTAACTACATCCCAAACTTCACTCTGGATCTTTTGGTGCATTGTGTGGTTTCTGCAGGCTTTTTTATGGAGCCTTCCCCAAAGATTTGATTTGGGGAGGTAGCAAGTTTCTTATCCTAAAATTACTCTCAAACAATAAAAATTTTTATAAATCTAAAATTTTATGACAGTATTACAATCCCCCCTTGAGGAGGGTGTTGACAAACACATAGATCACCCAGGGATACATGGCTGAGCTATATGAATCATTTGTCAAGAGAAAATTAAAAACATAAAAAAAAACAAATAAAAGAAAAAAAGTAATTTCTGGATGAAACATAAAATATCAAAGTTTTTATATGCAAAAATTCTAAAGTAAGGAAGAATAAACCTGTAACAGGTCCTTGAATCAGGGTCCAGATAAAGTGATTAATGTCCCACAAGGCTATAGTAAGAATTATGCACTTACTCAATTAGCAGCTCAGGACTACAGGAAATTGCCACACTGTGAAAGACAGAAAAGGCACTAGTTTTTGTAGCAGAAGGGAAATAGCATTCCATGGTCTGATTTTACCTTTGTTCTCAGGGATAGAGGAGCCAAAATGGCAGCCAAACTGAGGTACTTGGTAGAAGTCTGTAGCTGGCATGAGGGAATCCTGTGTCTGACTTTGCAAACAGCTACTTCCTCGAACCCCAAAATGAGTTCACATTCCTTGTCTTGGCATGGAATCTTATCAGTCCCATCAGGTTGGTTGGTCTCCTTGACCTTGTGCTCCTAGGCACTGTGTAGGTTTACTTTGGTCTCCTTGGCGCTATGTAGTGGCTCTTTTGTGATCCTTTCTCCTGGAATAAGACCCAATCATTAATCAAAGTCCTGTAGTATTTAACAATCAATGACAGGTTTCCATAGTCTAAAGCTTTTGAGTATGCATTGACATTAGGGTTAAGGGTCATTTTAATCTTATCCTAGTCCAAAATAAAAAAAACAAAAACCATTAATACTGGTAATCTGTGCTTCAAGTACAAAAAACGAGAGAAAAAAGAACAAATACTCTATTACACATACAAGGAAAAACAGTGATAAAATTTTTTAAAAATCAAAAATATATAGTTCACAATCATTGAAAAAGAGTGTTACCAAGGAGAGGCACAACACAAAGGTTTCTCATCCAAAAATGAGATCCATTTCCTTTTTAACGTACCCATGACCCATAGTGTGAGTGTACATTATTTTTACCAAGTAACAGCTTTATAAAAATAGTAGTACAGCAGCTAATGCACATTCAAAGAACTACTAAAATTCCCCAAATCACAAGAGCCCAGTTGATGACAATAGCAAAAAAAAAAACTCCTGCCATTTGGCTACTTGTCACAAGTTCTCCAGAGCTAGCCAATCTTTCAACCTTGGCAAAGATATTTCTAACAAAGTCTGTTATTGCCATCATTCTAAAATTTGCCAGGGGATCCCAGAAAAACCTCTATATTGCTGATGAAAACCTTTTGGGTCTAAGATGTCACCAAGAATCTAGATCATTCTGGTGGAAGGGTAGAGTTCGCTAAAGAGTTATAAACATAAAAACTATCCAGGAGCCACCAAGTCCCCTAGGAAAATCCTTCCCTCCTCTCAGATGAGATTATAACCCATCATGAGGTAACCAAGCCCCTTTGGGAAACCTCCCTCATCTGTTATAAGACTATAACATCTGTAAAAGGCATTTCTTTATATGTCCCATCCATTGCAATGTGAAGACAAAGACTACAACAATGCAAATCACTTCTGATGTCTTATCCATTATATTTTTATAAATGAGGAGGTGGGGAATACAATAGTGCTATTGCACTTCATTTTAGCTACTAAATGAACCCTTACCTCTTGTTACAAACAACTCAAAGGTAGGCAAATGATCATTCAGAAGTAGTGGTGCTACTAGATATCTGAAAATCACTTCTGAAGACCCTTAAAATCAATTTAGATTTTCAACTCATTAAATTCTCCAAAAGTTGTATGCAAGTTGTAACCACTTTGATGGAGTCCACCCATTATCATCTGTGTGACAATTAACAAAGACAAAAAGTACAAAAGGCTATTACAGCAACTGTGGCCTCAATGGATCTGGTGACAAACCCAGCATCCATAAGGACATATGACCAAGCCACGGAAAAAATTTGCCCAACTAGACTATGAGCTTTTACAATGGTATTATCTCCAGTCCAGGTATAGGATGGTACAAATGAAATCAGTGTAACAGAACATATAGATAATGGTCAAAACACAGTAACTTAAAGTGACATAGTGTAACAGAATAGTATAGATTACATCAATATGTGAACTTAAAAAACAAAATTAAATTTTAAAGCAAACAGTCAGCAAATACGATATATGTGATGGGATACAGGCATGGAATTTAAGAGTATTTTTCTCCAATTCTGATAGTTGCATTACAAAAACTTCACTATTTGGAGGAGAACAAACTGAAACAATTAACATGAATAAGCAAATGAAGTCTGAAAAGGGTGAAAATTCACCTCCAGAGTCTTTAAGGTTCCTTCTCCTCCCAAGTATCATCATCATCCTTCTAATTGATTCCCAAAGTGGGCGCCATAGCCCCCTGGTGGGTGCTGCAGTGATCCAGGGGGGTGGTGATGGCCACACTTTTTTGTATTTCATTCTATTCTGAGTTCAATAAATAGTTTCATATTTTCCAGGGGGCTCTAAGTAATATTTTTTTCTGGAAAGGGGATGATAGGCCAAAAAAGTTTGGGAACCACTGCTCTAGATTCTTTTGGTCACACCTCTGGGATTCCCCATACCTGCACTGAGCACAGTGTGGACGAACCCTATATTGGATGCTTTGCAGTGACTGGGCAGGCCAAAATGGTTAGAGAGATGAATCTCCGCTCTGAATCTTGAGATTACTTAAGCTAACAGCAAGGACAAGTGCACCCAGGAACAGAGGGTAGAAAAGACATCCTAAACTTTGGTAATGCACTGCTTTTTCATACAGTGGGCCATGCTTGCAATTCTACATATTAAATTGGTTGCAAATCAATTAGCTCTGTCCTGTCTGTAGGTAGCACTAGCCTAGTATATACTGACTAGGAGTAAAGTGAAGAGGTTTGGAATCATAACCATCCTTCCCCTTACCCCTAGAAGTAAAGCCAGTGGCCCTATGACACCTCAGTCCCCACCCCCACAGCCAAGAGGATGGAAGCCCCTGTGGGTTAGCTAGAATGGGGTTGGGGTGGATAGCATGTAAGGGAATAATCCACGCTGTGTTCCCCTGCTGAAAAGAGTTTAGAGCGGGTCCAAGATCCACATAGGGAGGGCATTTATACTTTACCAGCCCCACAGAAAGTGGCTCCCAAGGACCCCCAGCCAGTATGCTCAAGAGAAGCTGAACTCTTAATTAATGAATATTTCTCTACACTACAAAACAATGCATACCTTTTGATCCAGTAATACCACTATTAGGTCTGTGCCCCAAAGAAATCAGAAAAAAGAGAAAGGACCTACTTGTAGCAAAATATTTGTAACTGCTATTTTAGTGGTAGCAAATATTTGAAAACTAAAGGGATGTCTATCAGTTGACGAATGGCTGAACAAATTTTCGTATATGAGGGCAATGGAATATTAATGTGCTGTAATAAATGACAAACAGGATGATTTCAGAAAGTGCTGGGATGACTCCTATGAACTGATGCAGAAGGAAATAAGCAGAACCAGTAGAATATTATACACTACAACATTAATGTTAAGGAATGTTCAACTGTGACAGTTTTGGCAACTCTCAACAATCCAGGGATCCAGTACAATTTTGAGGGACTCACAACAAAGAATGGCTACAAAGAAAGAACAGTTATAGTTGGAATCCAGATGAGAGCATACAATGTTTCACTTGGTTATTTGGGTTTTTGTTTTGAGGTTGTGGTTTTATATAATTATTCACTTCTAAAAATAAACAGTATGAAAATAAAATTTAAAAAGAAGTATGAAACTATAACTCACAGCCCCTAATTCTGCCTTGTCCAGCAAGTTTATCCTTATTCCTCCTTCATTCTTCCCTGAAATTCCATAGCAATGGAAGGGAAGGCAATACGCATTTAAAAATACCTGCTCTATGTTCTCTACTGGGTAAAGGAGTTCATAGTTATCATCAATTTCACAAAACGCAGTGAGTTTGATCCTCTTATTGTCCTCACTTATTAGTTGAGGCAATTGAAGTAACAGGTTAAATAACTTACCCATCTCTCTCAGGCTGGATTAAATTTGTTTTTCTGACTCCTAGTTCTGATCTCTTCACTACCAGCTGCCTTTAATTTCTAGATAATGGAGGTTGTGGAATATGAGTATCCTTCTATTACAAGAGATAAATCAAGATGGAATTCTCAGATTGCAAATGCGTTACACGATCTCTGCTCTGTTGTAAATATCTGAACAATGACTACAATAGAAACCATCCTATAAGCCTTGTTTGCATGCCCCCTTTCCCTTAAGAGGACCAAATTTTTAATTTTTCTCTCCCGATCCCTTCATTCTTCCTTATTCCCAGGGCTTTCATTTCCAAGAGCAAATTTTATCTCCTGTTTTCATTGAGGGGAATCACCATGACTGCCAGAGAAAAAAGGCACAAAGATCTCCTGTCCATGGGAGTGAGGTGAAAACAGGTTTATAAGGGCTGTTATCCCAAAAGACTTTTATCTGTTGTAGTGAAGGGAGGGCTAGACTTGGGGTCTGGCAGACCAACCCTGAATTATACTGTTCATTTCCTGAGAGATGCATGATGGACTCAGTATAGAGCAGGAGACAGAATAATATGGTAGACTGTAAAATAAAATGAATATTTAGTATGTCAGCAGTGAATGGCATAATATCTTTGCATCTGTAGAGAAAAGAAGAAAACTTATATTGCCCTTTGAAAATTGCTGCATGACAGTTAAAGAGTGAAGTTTTTTCTCAACTTAGCATACAAAATTTAACAAGAATGACCATGTGGTAGTGCATCCAAAATGATGGGAACGAAATATCTGGAAGGTTACCTGAGATTGACAAAATTATAAGATTAATCAATGAGTGACTTTATTTTTTTCCTTTTTTTGTTTTTATTTTGAATATTTTCCTATATTTTACATGTTTTATGTTCTTTCCCTCTCCCCCAAACCCCAACCTCCCGTAGCCGATGCACAATTCCACTGGGTTTTATATGTATCATTGATTAAGACCTAATTTCATATTATTGATAGTTGGACTAAAGTTATTGTTTGGCGTCTACATCCCCAATTATATCCCCATCAGCCCATGTGTTCAAGCAGTTGTTTTTCTTCTGTGTTTCTACTCCCACAGTTCTTCCTCTGAATGTGGCTAGTTTTCTTTCTCATGAGTCCCTCAGCCTTGCTCTGGATCTTTGCATTGCTGCTAGTAGAGAAGTCCATTATGTTTAATTGTACCACAGTGTTTCAGTCTCTCTATACTATGTTCAACAAGGACATTTTGAAAGGAAAGGCAGAAAGGACAATGGACAAAGATTGTTCAGTATTGTGAACAAAGCATGCTTAGGCACAGGGTTTGAGTTGTAGTCTACTTGCAAGGAAGTTAGGTCATTTCTCCATTCTTTACATATGACATGAGTTATGAAGTCTGATCAGACTCTTGGTCTTTCTTATATCACAGATCCATTGTGAGGTTTCATTGCTATTGTATGTGAAAGTATTTCTAAAATCTTCAATCTTGCAGTTATGACCAAATGGTGTATCCAAAGTCTGGTTCTGCTCATTTAAGTTTGAAAACCCTTTTTGGCCTTGGGAGAGAGAATAAAAATTCAGTTTACTTCCTTCCATTAGAGGAAAGAATTTATAGTCTGTGTGTGTATATGTCCCCTTTTGTTTTGTATTTAAATCATTATTTTTTTCTTCAGAGGCAGAGATTAATTTTGAAGCAAAGGAGATGTCTACAAAGCTGAGCCTTTTTGTGGAGGGATCCGGCCCTCTAAGAGGCATGAATAAGGGTCCCTGTGACTTCTTTTTGAGAGAAATCTGGAGCTCTAATATCACGGTAAATAAAAATCCAAAGAGTGACTGTGAATTTGATCAACTTGCAGAGAAATTCAGCCAATATTCAGTCCTAAATCAGTATATGAAATTGACCTCAGGAAATGACTGTGATCTGGATAGTGAATACAGCAATTGCTTTCCTGAAAAAGAAGAATTTAATCAGTCACATGAGAAGCCTCCTGAAATGCCCATGTATCAAGATAACATAGGGAGAATCATTTATGACTCAAGTTTAGAGCTCACAAGACATCCTAAAAGTAAAGATGTAGAGATGCTTTCTGTAAGCAATAAAGGTGGAAGACCTTTCAGTCAGAACTCTGAGTTTGGTTCATATGAAGTAATCCACTCTGGAGAGAGACCTCATCAATGTAAAGAATGTGGAAAGGCTTTCACACATAGGGGTCCTCTTGTTAGACACCAGAGAATCCACACTGGAGAGAAACCTTATGAATGTACACAGTGTCAAAAGGCTTTCACAGAGAGTGGCTCTCTTGCTAAGCATCAGAGAATCCACACTGGAGAGAAACCTTATGAATGTACACAGTGTGGAAAGGCTTTCACACAGAGGTGTCATCTTGTTATACATCAGAGAATCCACACTGGAGAGAAACCTTATAAATGTAAACAATGTGAAAAGGCTTTCACAGAGGGTAGCTCTCTTGCTAAGCATCAGAGAATTCATACTGGAGAGAAACCTTATGAGTGTGCACAGTGTGGAAAGGCTTTCACAGAGAATAGTTCTCTTGCTGCACATCAGAGAACCCACACTGGAGAAAAACCTTATGAATGTACACAGTGTGGAAAGGCTTTCACACACAGGGCAAGTCTTGTTGTACATCAGAGGATCCACACTGGAGAGAAACCTTCTGAATGTAATAAAATCAGATAGCCTTTCTCTTAATGCTCCACAGTTGCTTCATGTCAGAAAACCCCCACTGGAGAGAAACCTGAGGCTTAGCTTATAGTTTCCACTCTTAGCTTATTTAACATAAGAGAATCCACACTAGAGAAAAACTTTAGGAATATGATAATTGTGGTAAGGGCTTCAGGCAACAGTCATCTCTTATTCCCAAGCAAGAATTCCTTTTGGATAGAAATCTTATTTCTATCATAAATGAAAAAAGACATTGAAATGGAGAGTCCAGAACTTTTTTAGTAGGAGAAAATGTCTTCTGAACAGATCAGTTCCAGATGGATCCCCTGTAAGAAGGCTTTCATCCAGAGATCATCTCTTATTTCATGTCAGAGGATTCATAGCGCAACAAAACCTAATGACTGCTCAAGTTTCTGTGTTTTCCTCAGGAGGAAGGTGATCACTCTCATTTGGAGAAGTGCAAATGATAACAAGTCTGAGGGACCAGTCCACATTAATTAGATTGGTTATTATGACAGAAAAGGAAAGTGACAAAACTTGGAGGAGATGTAAGAAGATTGAAAAAGTAATGAGGACATCCGGGTTAACGTGGCTGTAGAGTAGAACAAGGCACATAACTCTCCTCACCACCAACCCATATAGCATACCTTCAAAGGACAAAAAAAAAAAAAATCCAGATGAAAGAAGGGACCCCACAAAAGGGTGCAGTATGGAAGATATGTGGGATTTAGGCATTTCCACACTATAAGGGGGGGGGGGAATAGCTCTCATCAAAATGTGAGCTGATCAACACTCCCCCACCCCACCCACAGTACCAGAGTCAGAGGCTGCACACCAGAGTTAGAGTGAGCAGGAGGGGGGTGGGGTGGAGAATCTAGTTTCTTGGCAGCTGCCTGGGACCACCAGGAGCTTGCCTCTGAGAGCAGCAAGACTTGAGACCCCAGGAGGCTAGAGAGCTCAGACCTTGGGCAAGTAAGTGGAAATGAGAGAAGCAATGGACAGTGGAAGCAGCTCAGCTCGCTGAGACTCAGGGGAGAACCACAGGTGGAGGAGCAAGCGTGGGCCAATTTCTGGGCTCTGGGCAGCTACTAGGACTACCAGCGGCTTGACCCTGAGAATAGCTAGACTAGAGACCCCAAGAGGCTAGGGAGCTCAGACCTTGGGATCAGGAGTGAAGCTGAGAGGGGCTGCAGACAACAGAGGCCTAGAAGGCAGTGGAAGCCAGGATACTCTCAAAGTAGCCTCAGGCAAAAATTGCTCCTCAGTTCTATACACAGAGTCTGCCTGCCTCACTCAGACTTCTGTCTGAGAAAGAATAATGATGACAAGCAAGGCCCAAGAAATAGCCACCAAAAAGGCCAAGAAAAAAGCTCTAACACTTGATAACTTTTGCACAGAAAAAAACCGAGAAAGCAGAGGAGGACAAACAATTAAAGACATCCAAACCTTCCCAAAAAATGAAAATTGATCACAAGCTCTTGAAGAGTTCAAATCTGAGATCATGAGAAAGATGGAAGAGATCTGGCAAGGAAAGTGGAAAATAGTTCAAAAAGAAAAAGTAATGAATTTTTGGGGTTGTGAGCTAATTCAAATAGTCTGGAGACGGCAATTTTGAACTATGTCCAAAGACCATTAAAAAACAAAAAGGAAAAAAACCTATACATGTTAAAAATACAAAATACTTAAAGGTGCTCTTTTGGGGCTGACAAAAATATTGGAAATTAATAGGAAACTCGTCAATTTGGAAATGGCCAAGCAGTGGTAGCATATGATTTTGCTGGAATCCTATTATTTTATCATTAATGAAGAGGAGGAACTCAGAAAAACTTGGAAAGACTTGAGAACTGATGCAGATATTTTAATATAATCCAAATTATTCATTTTATATTTTGTAATGTTCCCTGTCTCTTGTTTGGTCTTTAATTTCCTTCCTTTCCCACAGATCTGACAGGTACACAGTTTCACATTCCTCTAATTTACTTATAATATCACTCTTCATGTTTAAGTCATATATACCCATTGTGAAATTATCTTGGTATAAGATATGAGCAATTAATCTAAACCTAATTTTTCCCATGCTGTTTTCCAATTTTCCAAGCAGTTTTTGTCAAATAGTGAGTTCTTGTCCTCAAATCTGGAATCTCTGGGTTTGTCAAAATCAAGCTTGCTGAGGTCATTTACCCCTAGTCTATTCCACTGCTCCACCCTTTGTGTGTTAGCCAATACCATATTGTTTTGATGACCAGTTTTTTTAGTACACTTTAAGATCTGGTACTGCTAGGCCCCCATCCTTTACATTTTTTTTATCAGTTCCCTTGATATCCTTGATCTTTTGTTCATCCAGATGAACTTTATTATAATTTTTTCTAATTCTTTAAAAAAGGTTTTTGGTAGTTTGATAGGTATAGTACTGTATAAGGAAATTAAATTGGGTAAGATTGTCATTTTTATTATGTTAACTCCCCATGAAAAATTAATGTTTTTCCAATTTTTTAGACCTAGTTTTATTTGTGTGAAAGGTGTTTTGTTGTTGTGTTCTTATAATTCCTGAGTTTGTCTTGGCAAAAAGATCCTCAAATATTTTATATTGTCTAGAGCAGTGGTTCCCAAACTTTTTTGGTCTACCTCCCCCTTTCCAGAAAAAAATATTACTTAGCACCCTGGAAATTAATTTTTTTTTTAAATTTTAATAGCAATTAATAGGAAAGATAAATGCACCTTTGGCCATCACCGCCCACCCTGGATCGCTGCAGCACCCACCAGGGGGCAGTGTTGCCCACATTGGGAATCACTGGTCTAGAGCAATTGTAAATGGAGTTTCTCTTTCTAACTCTTGCTGCTGACTTTTGTTGGAAATACATAAAAATGCTGATCATTTATGTGAGGTTATTTTGTATCCTGCAGCTTTGCTAAAATTATTATTTCTACTAGCTTTTCAGTTGATTTTCTAGGATTCTCAAAGTATACCATCATATCATCTGCAAAGAAAGATAGTTTAATTCTGGATTGACTTGTCTCCATCCAAAGGCCTGATCAAATCTTCTGTGTTCATTCAAATCCCTCTAAACTCTATAAAGTATTTATAATTGTATGATCACAAGTGAACAATATTCTTTCTGGAATGAAGGGATGTATAGGAAATGATTACAGGAAAGGCTTCATCTTGATCTCATCATTGACTATACTCTGGGCACATTCTGCTGGAGATTCAATATCTCCATTTCACTAGGAAAGGCATTTTTTGAAGCCCAGTTTTCATAAACTGTCCCACAGAGAAGCCCTCATTAAACAAATTTCATAATGTGCAAAAAACACTGCAATGATTAGTACTTTTCATCTAAAATCCTAATGCTTATTATTTTTCTCATTATTTGTCAGCATTCATTTATTACAGTTGTTTTAGCCATTGCCTAGTTAATTGGCCTTCATTAGTTTCCTGTTTTTTTGCTGGCACATATAGGTCTTCCCAAACATACAAATAAGAGGGAATGGGAAAGATGTGGAAGGGATAGAGGGAACAGGATCCATACTGTTCAGTCCATTCTATCCAAGGACTCAGGCTCATGATGTAGTTGGCTGATTTCTGGGACTGAGCAAAAGTCTCACCTCTCTAATGATGTAATAAGGGGAGGATTCTGAGGTGTGCAAGTCCACATCTCTTGAAATATTAATACAGGTTTGAGAGAGTGCTACTAAAAAGTTAAACTATCTGTAGATTTCTTAAGCCTTTTCTGGCTTAAGGAAAAGGAAAAAGTGTATGAACTTGGAAACAACCAGCTAGTATTAGTTTTTTCTGACTCTCTTCACTATTTTGTAATTCTTTTCATTGGAATTCAAGAACTATGTGTTTCTCACTACAAAAAGGAAAATATTAGAGGAACTAAAGGGGGTCAAGTCCATATCCCTGAAAACTCCCTAGTAGGTAAATTGCGATAGTCTGGGGTAAAATCCTCTCAGTTAGATCCAGTGTAGAGTATTGAGATTCTATGAGGACTAAAATATGGAAAGAAAGAATAAAGAAAATAAAGAGTAGGTGGTTACTTTTATGGAAAGGTTAAAGGGGAAAACATTTTGTCTTATATAAACTTATAAGACTTTAAGAAGTCAATTGAGTGGGCGAAGCAATCAGCCTTGCCAGACCAGATCTTGTTTGGGTTATGAAATTTCTAAATAAAGAAACAAGATCATTGGTGATGTGTTAATTTGACTATGGTACAGCAATGATTTCTAAGAATTGATACAGGATGAGATCTAACTTAAAGGAAAAAAATCAAATAAAACAACAGAACGAAATCTCTTTTCTGCGGGTTGTGAGAGAAAAATCCTCCTGTCCCCTTATTTGAGGATTAGATTTTAATGTTATCAGTAGTTTTGAGATAATCATAATCGTAATTCTAAGATAGTTGGCGTAGGTCAAGATGTCAGTAGGTTTTTTGTGAATATTCTGATATAAGTATTAAGGTTTTAAATTAAGTAAATAACTTTTTTAGTATAGGCCTTAGTGTTAGCCCCACCCTTCAAAGTTGCTCTATTAGGCACCCTAACTTGTGATCCATTATAAGCCATGATGCCTGACCTTTAGTTCAGAACTAGGTACCACTCAACCCCACCTACTCTTATCTTATGCATCATTAACTCAGGACTATCTGCTCCCTCCAGATCTATCAAGTGATTCTTAAGTCATTGTCAAATGACTTCTTCTGCCTGTAATAGTTAAAATTGGTTTGACTAAATTTAAGAGTTAAAAAACAATTGTGGTCAAGATTTATAAAAATTAACTCTTACGTCAAGAGGCTGCTAGTAACTTTAGTAGCTTTATTATAGCAAGGTAGAGATAGTAAAAAGAGAAATGTAGGAAGGAGATAGGGAGTTGACTAGCTAAATGCCCTAAGTGCTCTCTGAAGAGATCCAGCTCACCACCAAGGCAAGGTTCCAGTCTCCAGGTAAAAATCTGCAGGAATCTCTTCAGCCAAGGGTATCCCCAGAACATCTAACTCCAAAGAGACAGAGTTGCTCCAAGACTGTGCCTTCCAAAGAGAAGTCTATGTAAATAGAAATTTGATACACTTGAACTACATTACCAAGCATCCTTTTAAGGTAAGCCCTCTCAGCATCCTGACGTTTTGGGAATTAAATTTGCTGGAAACCCCACCCTTAGGAGCTCTCTGCTCTGATGGCTCTGGGTGTGTGGTTTGGGAAGCTTTTCTCTTTTACTGAGTATTTTTTCTTTTGCTTCCAGTTATTGTTATTAAATATCATCTAAATAATACTTGGAGTATTTTAGATATTAATTGTTAGTCCTACAATATTTCACAACTATGAAGGGATAGGAATTCTCAAGAATTTTTTATTCAGACCCTCAGTAAATATACTGAGCTTCCCTAGTGGTGGAGCCATGCCCCAATCACAAGAGCTGTGCTCTCCCACCCACAGCCATTTCTCCCCCACTACCTTAAGCCTGCTCCTGAGGCCTTGCTGCCTGGTGGTAAGTTTTAAACTCCCTACCCCAGTCCAAACCTGGGGATGGGGGGATTGGAGGGATCCCTTTCCTTTCCCGGGCAGCAGGTTAACTCCTTTTCTCTGCCAGGCTCCTCTGCCTTAGCAGGGAGTTCTGGTCCTCCCTCCTAGCTAAGCCCTTTCCCCATTCTATCTAAGGGAAATCCTCATCCCTAAAATCTCACACCTACTGGGTAAAAACCCAGCCGGAGGTGGGTGGTGGGGTCCAGAAAAAAAATCTGGTCCCCTTTTTTTCCACCCACCCCAGCCTGCTTAAAAAAAAAACAAAAAACAAAAAAAAAAAACTCCCTGCCTACCCTAACCTTTTTGCCTGGCTCCCATCTCTTCCTTTGGAGCAAATTTGTTTTCAGGAAGAAAAACTCAAATGCAAAACTCACTTTAACTTGTAGCCAGATTCTCCATTTTGGTCTCTTGGCACAAGGAACTACCGTAACCCCGCCCCCTTACTTCCACTAGGGTTTTTCCCCCTCCCTGCTGTAGTGCTGCCTCTTGAACACTAGAAGCCAGTATTGAGCACTCTTTTTTTTTCTGCTAAGCTTCAGTGGCTGCCTTTACCAGCAGAGGGCAGCAACAATAAAAATTAAAAAAAAAAAAAGGTGGTTTTTTGAATAAAATCATATAATATATAAAATAATATAAAATCCCTTTACCCCTACCCCAGTAATAATAAAAATATACTGTACAATAAATAGATGAAAATAATACATTGAAAATTATTTTCTTTTCCCCCTTTAACTTTCTATTTACAGTGTCAGGCAGCATAAATGCTACTCTGCAAGAAAGCCGTCTGGCTTGTGCTCCATTGGGAACCTTTAAGTTTTTGGAATGTCTCCTCATTATGTTGCTAGGAAATTTTCTTTTCCAAATCATAAATATTAAGACACAAAAGGTTATCATATGTAAAATAAAAGCTATAGTGTAGGCCGAGGTACAAATTCAATAGGACAGTTTCCAATACTCCTTGCATGGTCCAATGGCAAAGGAGGATTCCATCCAAAAAATGTCTGAATTTTGCAAGCCTGTTCCTGAACTACTGAGAGGAAAATCTTATTTCTCCTGAAATAGAGATGAAAGACTCCCTTCCTATGTCTCAGGTGGAAAACTTCCTCTCATATTGTGCAATTTCTGGCTAAACCTCCCCTTCTTCTCCCATCCTGTCCTGTTCCTTCTCCCACCCCTCAACCAACCCCAGCCCAATGAAACCCTCGTCCTCCTACAATACAGGTTTCTATCTGTACCTCCTAGGTACCCAACTGACAATTCCTAAGAAAACATAACCACTGACCAAATCCTATGAAGACCATTTCAGTGCCCACAATAGGAGGCAATGGGAATGTATTAAACTTAAAACATCATACTCCTTTCATACCCCAAGATATAAAAAAATTGAAACAAGATGTTCCTAGTTATGAAGAAGAACCTATAATGGTATTAAAAAAGATGGCCGATATTCTTTTCAATATGATCTATCTTATAAAGATGTTGAAAAATTGCTGCAGCCCTTTCTAATGGAACATGAGAGGAATAAGATTATCTCTCATGTTAATAAAATCTGAGGGCACAATGCAGTACACTGGCCACCTCATGATCCTCAATGGCCCTGAGGATTATTTGCAATTATATCATGCTAGGAAGGCCATTCTAAAAGCAATGTGAGAATGCTCCAAAAGGCCAGCTGCATGGACCAAATTCAATTGCTTTAAACAATCAGAAGATGAAACACCCTCCCAATTCATGCATTAAACTGGGAGGTAGATACTTGGATCTTGACCTTTCTACTGAAAGGGATTTTAGGCAAATAAGGTGACATTTTGTCAACAATACTTACAGAGTGGTCCAGGATTACTTTAAAACACATTGCCTAAGATGGTCTGAGATGGATCTTGAAGAGCTGAGAACTGCTGTTTATGTCTCTAAAGGCCATCAAGAAAAATAGGCAGAAACAAAGTCTCCACCAAGGTTAAAGTGTATGGAGAAGTAGGACCATATGAAGCACAAGCTGTCTTAATTTCTTTTAACACTTTGTAGGAAAGAGGCGGGTCCCATGTGGGAGCTATTTCTTCATTATCCAATTCATCTGCTCTAAAAATAACTGGGAAACAGAATGATATATCTCCATCCTTCTGAGCATTTTTTAGGGCTCCTTTAAAACCTATATTTGGGGGCTGTGGCTGTGGAGCTGGAGCTTCAAGCAGCAGAGTCTCCTCTGCTTTTATCTCTCTTTCCTCTGTTGAAAAGAGGTTTTTAGGTGGAGGAGGGTCCGCTGCTAGTGAGTTTTTCATTTGGATTTTTAAAGCCCTGTTTTGATTTACTATGAACCACTTCCTCCTCCTCTGATTCTAATACTGAAACCTTAAAGATTTCATTCTTTGCATTCTAACCAGATAACAAACTTGATGAATGTACACAGTGTGGAAAGGCTTTCACAGAGAGTAGGAATCTTGCCAAGCATCAGAGAATCCACACTGGGGAGAAACCTTATGAATGTACACAATGTGAAAAGGCTTTCATTTACAGGACGAGTCTTGCTGCACATCAGAGAATCCATACTGGAGAGAAAACTTATGAATATAAACAATGTGGAAAGGCTTTCACAGAGAAGAGTCATCTTGTTATACATTAGAGAATCCACACTGGAGAGAAACCTTATGAATGTAATATATTCGGATAGCCTTTCTTTTTATGCTCCAGTTGCTTCATGTCAGAAAATTCCCACTGGAGAGAAACCTCATGAATGAAGTTGTGCTTATAGTTGCCACTATTGGCTCATTTAACATCAGACAAAGTAGAGAGAAACTTTAGGAATATGATCAGTGTGGCAAGTCCTTCAGGCAACAATCATCTCTTATTCCAAAGCGAGAATTCCTTTTGGTTAGAAATCTTATTCCTGTCATGAGTGAAGAAAGACATTAAAATGGAGAATCCAGAGCTTTTACAGTAGGAGAAAATGTCTTCTGAACATATCAGTTCCAGATAGATGCCTTGTAGGAAGACTTTCATCCAGAGATCATCTCTCATTTCATGTCAGAGGATTCATAGTGCAACAAAACCTAATGACTGTGCTCAAGTTTCTGTGTTTTCCTCAGGAGCAGGGTGATCACTCTCATTTGGAGAAGTGCAAATGATAACAAGTCTGAGGGACCAGCCCACATCTATTAGATTGGTTATTATGACAGAAAAAGAAAGTGACAAAACTTGGAGGAAATGTGAGAAGATTGAGAAAGGAATGAACTTTTGGGGCTGTTGTGAACTAATTCAACCTTCTGGAGAAGGCAATTTGAAACTATGTCCAAAGGGCTTTAAAAAACAAAGGAAAAAGGCATATATATATATATATATATATAAAATACAAAATACTTAATCAAGATGAAACTCATCAATTGGGAAATGGATGAGCAAATGGTAGCATATGATTGTCCTGAATCCTATTATTTTGTCATTAATGAGGAGAAAGAGGAGCTCAGAAAAACCTGGAAGGACTTGAGAACTGATAACAGATTTTAAATTTTAATATAATCAGAATTATTCATTTTACATTTTGTAATGTTCCCTATCTCTTGTTTGGTCTTAAATTTCCTTCCTTTCCCATAGATCTGACAGTTATACTATTTCATGTTCCTCTAATTTACATACAATATCACTCTTCATGTTTAAGTCATATACCCATTGTGAACTTATCTTGGTATAAGGTATGAGAAATTAAACCTAATTTTTCCCATACTGTTTTCCAATTTTCCCAGCAATGTTTATCAAATAGTGAATTCTTGTCCCAAAATCTAGGATCTTTGGGTTTATTGAACTCTAGCTTTCTGAGGTCATTTACCCCTAGTCTATCCCATTGATTCACTCTTCTCTCTCTTAGCCAGTACCATATTGTTTTGATGATCATTGTTTTTTAGTACAGTGTAAGATCTGGTACTGCTAGGCCCCCATCCTTCACATTTTTTTAATTAGTTCCCTTGATATTCTTGATCTTTTGTTCTCCCAGATGAACGTGATTATATTTTTTTCAAATTCTTTAAAAGGTTTTTGGTAATTTGATAGGCATAGTACTTAATAAGCAAATTAATTTGGGCAGGATTGCCATTTTTTTAAACCCTAATATCTTTTAATATATATACTCCTATATTAATTTTTTAAATTTGTTACAAGGCTAGGCAATGGGGGTTAAGTGACTTGCCCAGGGTCACACAGCTAGGAAGTGTCCGAGGCCATATTCAAACCTAGGACCTCCTGTCTCTAGGCTTGGCTCTCAATCCACTGAGCCATCCAGCTGCCCCAGGATTGCCATTTTTATTATATTAGCTCATCCTACCCATAAACAATAGTTTTCCAATTGTTTAGACCTAGTTTTATTTGTGTGAGAAGTGTTTTATAGTTGTGTTCATATAATTCCTGGGTTTATCTTGGCAAAGAATTCTAAAATATTTTACATTGTCTAGAGCAGTGATGGGCAAACTTTTTAAAGAGGGGGCCAAAGGAAAGGAAAAATGTTCTATTGGGCCTGGGCGACATTATTCCTAATCTGACGAATACAATGAGCAGGATATAATACAATGAAACTTAAAAAAAATTGCCTTAGAACATTTCAGCACCCCCTCTCCCCAATCTGGCCTGTAGACTATAGTTTGCCCATCATTGGTCTAGTGATTGTAAATGGAGTTTCTCTTTCTAACTCTTGCTGCTAATTTTTGTTGAAAATAAATAAAAATGCTGATCTTTTATGTGGGGTTATTTTGTAACCTGCATCTTTGCTAAAATTATCAATTATTTCTAATACCTTTTTAGTTGATTTTCTAGGATTCTCAAAGTATACCATCATATCATCTGCAAAGAGTGGTAGTTTAGTTCTGAATTGATTTTGGTCCCCATCCAAAGGCCTGATCAAATCTTTTGTGTTCATTCAAATCCCTGTAGACTCTATGAAGTATTTGAGATAGTATGATCAGGAGTGAACAATATTCTTTCTGGAACGAAGGGGTGTACAGGAAATGATTACTGGAAAGGCTTCATTTTGAGCTCATCCTTGACTATACTCTGGGCACATTATGCTGGAGATTCAATGTCTCCATTTCACTAGGAAAGGTGTTTTGCTGTCTCCCAGTCTTCCAGCATTAAATTTGGGGTGTTTAATGAGGACTGTTTGTGGGACAGTCTATAAAGAATAGGTGACAGCAAAATTTAATACTGTGCAAAAAATACTACAATGATGAGGACTTTTTGTCTACAGGGATTTGAATGAACACAAAAGATTCTATGAGGACTAAAATATGGAAAGAAAGAAGAAAGAAAATAAAGAGTGGGTGATTACTTTTATGGAAAGGTTAAAGGGTAAAACATTTTGTCTGTAAACTTATGGGACTTTAAGAAGTCAATTGAGTGAGCAAAGCAATCAGCCTTGCCAAACCAGATCTTGTTTGGGTTATGGGATTTCTAAATAAGGAAATGGGATCACTGATGATATATTTGACTATGGTACAGCAATGATGTCTAAGAATTGATCTTTATACCAGGATGAGTTCTAACTTAAAGAAAATCAAATAAAACAACAGAATGAAATCTCTTCTCTGTGTGTAGTGAAAGAAAAATCCTCCTGTCCCCTTATTTGATTTTAATGTTATCAGTAGTCTTGAGATAATCATAATTGTAATTTGAAGATAGTTGGCATAAGTCATGATGTCAGTAGGTTTTTTGTGAATATTCTGGTATAAGTATTAAGGTTTTGAATTAAGTAAATAACTGCTGTAGTATAGGCCTTAGTGTCAGCCCCACCCTTCAAAGTTGCTCTATTAGACCCCCTAATTTATAATCCATTATACATCATGATGCCTGACCTTTAGTTCAGAACCAGGTACCACTCAACCTCACCCACTCTTATCTTATACATCATTAGCCCAGGACCATCTGCTCCCCCAGATCTATCAAGTGATTCTTAAGTCATTGTCAAATGACTTCTTCTGCCTGTAATAGTTAAAATTGGTTTGACTAAATTTAAGAGTTAAAAAACAATTGTGGTCAAGATTTATAAAAATTAACTCTTAAGTCAAGAGGCTCCTAGTAACTTTAGTAGCTTTATTATAGCAAGGTAGAGATAGTAAAAAGAGAAATGTAGGAAGGAGATAGGGAGTTGACTAGCTAAACGCCCAAAGTCCTATCCGAAGAGATCCAGCTCACAGAGTTGCTCCAGGACCATGCCATCCAAAGAGGAGTCTCCATCCCAAAGAGGCTCAACCTCTCAAAAGGTAGTCTCTAATGCCAAGGAGGCAAGTCTCACCAGAGTAAACATCCTTCTTCAGCCCAAGTCACCAGTGCAGCAATCAGAATCTGAATCTGAAATCCGAATGCAAGTCAGAATGAATCAGAATATTACCAGCCCACAAGCGTCTCCTTCAGTAAGGGTGCCAGTTGGAATCAGAATGTCCACCAGAATCAAATCAGAATTGAATGCCCAGGGAAATGCGCATCGGCTATGGGAGGTTGGGGGGTGAAGGGGAAAGTAAGAACATGAATCATGTAACCATGATAATTTTTCTAAAAATTAAAAATTAGTTTAAAAAAAGAATTGAATGCCTAGACTTCCTGTTGGGTCTCACTTTATAAGCACTTTTCTCCACCCAACAATTCTCCACATCACATCTCAGGAACCAATCATAGTTCCTTAATTTTTCTAGCACTGGCCAGTGCATATGGGATTTACTTCCTGTCCTGTTCCTTTCTCTGAGAGTGTGAGCTTTTTCTAGTAAAAGGTTTTTCAAATTTCCTGAATGATTAAGTTAAAATGGTGGAGCACTCCAAGTTCTTGATTAAGTTAAACAAAGACAGTAAAAATTCCCTTTCACATGCCCATAAGAAGTATTTCCTGATTACTTCAACCAATCCACATCTCTGTTTTTATCACTAACCTGAATTATTTTTATACTAGTATAAAAACTTGTCTAATTCTTTGGGGTATAAAAGAAGGTCTCCCAAAGTGCTCAGGGTCCTTCTGGTCTTGACCAGAGGTCTGGATTTGTTATGAGACTGACCCCCTCTCAATAAACCTATCTTTATGGCTTGGAGACTTTGTTTATCATTTGTATACCTGTGGTTAGAAATTACAGAACAGTGTGGATCCTGGGAAATTTTTTTGCTCCAAGTTGTGATTGGTAAGATTTGCCATTTGAGGTAAAAGGTTTTGGGACTGCAACTAATATTTTGAGTCTTAAGTTCAGGTATAATTGTCTGATGGATCTGTTATGATTAAAAATGATGAGGGCCGTGATCAAAAGGAAGAATAGTATTTTAATAAAAGCCATGCTGATAGAGATAAACTGACCACGCGCCTGTAAGAAACCTATTCCAACCTCACCTCAGCCATTTACCTTTTTTCTCTCTCCATGCGCTCAGGTAGCTAAAGAGGAAGTTCCAAGTCACTTCCCCCTATTTTAAAACAGTCCCTCACCTTCAATACGTAATCCAAAATAGGAAACCCATTGGGGATCACGGGAAATGTAGTTCCAAGTATCCCAAGTGATTTTAAATGACACAGATCATTGATCATAAAGTCAGTAATCTACCTACTTTTCCAGAGAAAAGCCACCAGTGACTCAGAAGGAATGTGATCCCAAACACTCACAGGGTGAGATCTTTATCTGGCAGAAGTCAAGGGGATGATTCTCAGCACAAGTGAAAGTAGGGTCCCTTTTTGATTCAGGATCCCTACTTTGTCATTTACTTTTAAATAGGAATGTTTTCCATCTGATCATTTCTGAGTCTGGCTGTAAAGTAGAATTATTGCTACCCTATTGACCCCTCTGACTCTTCCCTCAAGTCAAATAGTGTTGCACTATAGTCAATAGTCTGCACTAAGGCTGATGTCTAAAGGACCCGTGTTACTGTGGTTATATACTCTTGTGCTTTTTCTTTGATGGAAAATTTCTATAACCAGAGCAAGTGGCCAAAGAAATGTAGGAGCATAATGCAGCTTGTAAGATGTGACTGTTTTCAGTCTGATATGAGGTCATTCTGTATCCCACACAACCAAGTGAATTGGTCATTGGACTATCTGTTCATGCTACTCATGTATAAGAGGAAATACCTAAAATAGCTCCTTCCTAAATGTATGGAAAGTTTGTGTAATATCTTTCCATTTCAATGTAGTCAACAGCCAAGTATGTCCTAGTATGGGCAATTCAATGGATATGCAGTTTTCTATATACCACAGGGAATTATTGAAGTTTTTTTGCACACCACCCATGTTTTTGTTTTAACTGGAGTATAATTAGTCTCTTGTAAGTTAATTCATTTGTGAAATCACTGCACCTGGGGTTAGAGGAATCTATTCCCTAAAAGGCATTGTTACTTATATTTGTATCTATAGGACTAGAACCTAATTGCATCTCATCCTCCAAAAGGAACCAAAATGAAAAATATTGAGAAAGCAACAGGTTAGATAATCCTGTTAGGTTCAAGGTACATGATTCCAATTGGACAAGGAAAGACGTAAAGTTTCTGTATGTTAGCTGCACTCTAAGTTCCTGATAGTTTAATATTTGAAAAGCAGACCTTTTAACCCTCTCCCAGAATTCCCATCCTTTTTCTTCTGCTCAAAACATACCTTTTCCTCTCTGTGTCCTTACCTGATCTCATCCCAAACTTCTTCTAAAGCCTCCATGGCAGGCCTGACTGGCATGTCCAAACCCCAGGTCCTAGAGATCAGGATCAGGGACTGTCGTTGGGCCATTCCTGGAATGGTGGGACACACAGTCAATCTTGCTGACAGAGGGTAGATGAATAAATGACTGCACTTGGGCCTGTCTGTCTTGAACCTGGGCTGGCTCACCAGGCAGGGGCTACAGAGGCCCTGGAAAACCCCCAGAACACAATTGGGGATTGTGGGTGTCCTTTGAGGTCACACTGACAGCAAGCAGTGACGGCGCCCCTGGAGGCTTGGAAAAGATAGAGGTCTTAGTTCTGCTGGATTCCAGCTGTGGGGAGCTTGGCCAGGGCTGGGGATGGACTATACAAACCTAGGATGAGGGTCTCTGGGTCCTGGGGGCTATTTTTTCTGGCTCCAGAGTCTCTGCTTGGGCCAGACATTGGTCCTTCAGGGGTGGGAGCCCCAAGGTGGGGAGACTTCCTCTTTGTACACCTGTGGGGAATAAGAGAGGGGGAGGGCTCAGAGGAAACTCTCCCCACAAGAGGGGAACAGGGAGCCTCAGGCTTGGAATGGACCTTGGACTGCACAGGAAGAAGATTCTTCAGCTTCCCTGGCGCCATCTTTTGCTTCATTTAATCCAGAGACTGCATGGAATGAGAGGATGTATTTTTCTGAGGACTGATTGGACCATCTCCTCATCATGCATTCACCAGTTAGGGGTATCTTGGGGTGCTCCAGGGAGGGGCTGAATAAGGAGTTCCTCAAACTGTGTCACTCCCTGAATAGCTTCCAAAAAGGTTAGGCTTCAAGGAAAGGCAACAGCCAGCTTATATGGGGTTCGATATTGCTGAGACTATGGCTGAGGGGAGGGGAGAGAAGCAACAGGCTGGCCTGGAGACAGCTGGCCATCCTTGTCTATAGACCAGAAGAGGAGGACCCAGACACCCCAAGGTCAGGACAAAAGGGAGGGGTGAGTCAGAGAGGACTGTCAGGGAAAGCAGGAGGCAGGCAATGGTCCTGGGACCCAAGGCCAGAACCCAGCAGAGGAGGGAGGGGACGAGGGGAAATACTGGATGGGCAGCAAGTGGCTTGTGTGAGGGGAAATATGGGGCAAGGGAAGGAGAAGGAGGGGGAAGGAGGGTTTAGTCTGAGGCTGTTTTTACAGGCTCACTACTACATGGCAAAGCTTAAGATTCTGCCCCTACAGCTTAAATCAGAGACCTTCCATGTAGGCTGCTCATTTCTCTCTCATAAATAATTATGAATTTAATATGTCTCCAAGATTAATTATAATAATATGGGGGAACAGACTTCCCTGGACACCCCAAGTTTCTAAAGGCACGCCAGGCCACAGAGTACATGAGGAATCCCCCTGCAGGGCTGGCTGAAGGAAGCCAATCTCAGAGCAGCAGAAGCTCTATGACAGAAGGAGTTTCTGAGAGCTCCGTCTCCTTAGCCTTTCCCCAAGCTTTCGGTGAGCATCCACTCCCAGTGCGGGGGAGGCCGGCCCCCCACATCCAGGGGCTTGAGGTGGTGTGACAAGCATCTGCGCGTGATGAATGAGAGACAGTCTGGAACTTCAGCCAGGCAGGCATCATGAATACTGCTCTGCTCTGCCTTGAGTAAGGTTTATTTTATACGCTTTGAGATCACACATAATGTTGGCATGGAAATCCATTCTCATCATACATCCTTTCTTGGAGACAATGTATTAAGTTGTACTTTTCAGTCTCCAGTAACTTTCCATATTTTTCAAGGTGTGTTTGACACATCTCTTGGGCTGTAGTGGTTGGGAAAGTACAGGAGACAATTTCTCATTTAGCATTCATTGTATCAAAGATGGCGGGGGGCAGGGAGACTTGATGTTTCTGGTTTCTCATCACATAAGCTTCTGTGTATGGGAGTGGAAAATCCAGGTGCAGTTTTGTTGGAGTTTAAAATCTTAAACATTAACCCACTATTTGCTGGTTTGTTATAGGGAGACTTTAGGGGAATTTCTGCATTATAAGGTATAAAGGTGGGGCTTTTCCTAGGAGTTTGTAGGGGACTTGTAAGGATTCTGAATTTCCCTGGGGCTGAACGGGGATATTAATCACTAAATAGGGAGTGTTAGCAAGAGAAGAGTCACACAGGGGTATCTGAGTAAAGGGTTACCATCCTTCCTGAGGCTGCCATGCACTGCCTCGAGGTCCCCCTGTGACCATGTCAGACATAGTGGGCTTTGATGGCCCCCAGCACAGGTGTTCTTGATATGTACCTTCCATTTACTATCCTTACCTTCTCTTAGAATCAATACAAAGTATGGTTTCCAAGGCAGAAGAGTGAAAAGGAGAAGTCAACTGGAAGGATAGATTTGAACCCAGGACCTCCCATCTCCAGGTTGGGCACTCTGTCCATTGAGCCACTGACCTCCCCTTCAGAGCCTTTTCTGTGACTCTTTTCTGCCTGGGATGCTCTCCCTCCTGCCTCTACTCTGTCTACTGGCTTCTCTGCCTTCTGCTTTCACTCCAGTTCCAGAGCCTTTCCCAGACCTTCTCTCTTTGTTAGGGTCTGAAATCACAGACCCTGAGAATGGAGACATGGAGGCAATGCAAGTTCACATGAGACACTTTATTACTAGCACACTAGGGCTGCTCCAAAGTAAGAGCCGCGCCTGGGGGGTGGGTTACAGCGGTTATATAGGCCTTCGGGGATGCTTGCTCAAGCTGCTAAGTCAGATAACAGGGTATCTCTGGTTCGGGTGTGTAGCTAAGCTGCGGTGCTGCAGCTTGTTCCAGGAAGGGGCCCAGAGGGGTTGTGGTTCACTAACTGCCACGTATCCAAGTTTGCGGACAGGAAGGAGTGGGGTGTCCCAGGGCAAGTGGCAAGGGACCAGGTTTCCCTGAGCCAGGAGCCTATTAATGTGGGGAGTTATTCCCTTGTGTGCCTCGATAGACATCAGATATTGCTTGACACTTATCGGTGTCACTCCTGGTTTCAGGGTAACTATAACTGGAGGCCGGTGTGCTGTTGTCCCCACCCCTGAGAGTTCTGCCCAAACTTTGGGGAGTTCGACCATCCATGGCTTCATGTGGTTGGAGATCTCACGGGATCTGGGGGTCTCGTGGAGGCGATATTTGTCGTGCAGGGACAGGGTTAGAATGTGGAGTGGGGACCCCAACCTGTTGGTGATGGTGATACCATCTTCTTGGGAGTGGATCTGTGCCCCCACTTTATGGAGGAGGTCTCTTCCAAAGAGTGGGGCCAGACTTTCGGGGATGACCAGAAAGGAGTGGGTGACTTGATGTTTACCCAGGTCAACTGACTGGCCTGTGGTCCAAAAGTATTGCTTAGTCCCTGTGGCCCCCTGGACCCAGGAGGTTTTGGATGACAGTTTCCCCACAGGCTGCTTCAACACCGAGTGTTGTGCCCCTGTGTTAACCAAAAATCTCACCTTCTTCCCCTCAACATTTGCCGTTACCCAGGACTCAGGGAGGGGGCCTGAGCCCCGTCGTCCTCAATCACTGTCTCCTCCTAGGGTCAGGGCGGCACTGTACCGTGGATTACAATGGGGCCTGGGGTGGGTATCCCTGAGAAGTGGGCATTCCCTTTTCCAGTGTCCTTCCTGTTTGTAGTAGAAGCAAAAATTGGGCCTGCGGGTGCAAGGGCCTTGTACCTGGACCTGAGGGTTTCAGGGCAGCAAGGTCAGGCCAGCGGCAAGGATGCGAGCCACTTCCCATTGAGTTCTCCGGTTTTCTTTGCCCTCTTCTGAGCAGAGTTTATCCTATCTTTCCTGGTCCTCTCAGCGCAGCCTCTCCGCCTACTCTTCTGGGGTTTCCCGTGAATTGAAAACCTTTTTGGTGACTCTGACAAGGTCTCCTAAGGGTTGAGCAGTAAAATTCTCTACCCTTTGTATCTTGCACCTAATATCTGGCGCTGCTTGGTTAACGAAAGCCAGGAGGACAGCTGGCCTCGCAGCTTGTCTCTGCCTGAGGATCCATAGGGGTATAGAGGCGGAAGGCCTCTTGGAGGTGTTCCAGAAGAGCTGCAGGGCTCTCCTTGGGGCCTGGCTTAACTGTCTCAATTTTAGCCAAATTGACAGGCTTGTGAGCAGCAGCCCAGAGACCCGCTAAAAGAGTCTGGCAATAAACTCGGAGACTCTCCCTACCTTCTCCGCGGGTGAAGTCCCAATCCAGGCGAGTGGCAGGAAAGGCCTCGTCAATGAGATGAGGCTGGGTGGTGGGCCTACTGTCAACACCAGGGATATTCTTCCGACTTTCTGCAAGAATACGTTCTCGCTCCTCAGTTGTGGAAAGGGTCCTGAGGAGTTGTTGGCAGTCCTCCCAAGTGGGATTGTGGGTAACCATAATGGATTCTACCAGGCCAATAAGTTTTCGGGGTCCATCCGAGAAGGATGGACTCTGATTCTTCCAGTTATAGAGGTCTGTGGAAGAAAAGGGCCAATATTGATGGACCAGGGGTCCGCCTGGGACCATGGGTCCCACAGTCCACACTGTGGAAGAGTTGGGACTAAATGGCTGGGTGGGAATAGGGGGTAGGTCAGCATTCCCTGGAGCTTGATTTTGACCTCTGGTGTGGTGGGCTATGGTGGAGGGAGGAGTTCCAGGAGGGCCTGGCCTTTGTTTTGCAGGGGCAGAGGGGGATAAATAGGGGCATAGGGAGGAGGTGGGAGGGGTGGGTCAAAGGGAGGCTCAGGGGATTCCTGGAGAACAGGTTTCTGAGGCTGTTGTTCCTCAGAGGTCTGTATAGGGAGGACCATGGCTGGGTTCACTGCCAGTACATAAGTGTGGAGCCATGAATGTAGATCCGAAACTAAATCCTGCCAGGTTAGAATATATGGAAGTTGGTCTGGGTGATTGTCTGGGCCAGGGTCTGAGACTCAAGCATGGATGGGAGCCACCGGGTCCTTTTTAAAAATGCTGCCCCACAGCCACCCAAGGCCAAAAGTGGGCCACTCAGAATTGCAGGATGTGTGCAGTTTTCCCCGCTGAACTCCGAGGGAGAGGTTGTGAGACCTCACCTTGAAGTCAGGAAAGTGGGTGAGGATCAGGTCCAGAGGAGTTGACTCATCCTGGCCCATGGTGAGGACAGAAATGACACCAAAGACACAGACACAGACAGTACACACAAAGAGACGAGTAGAGGAGATCACTAAGGACGGTTTAAACCTGACAGATTTCTGACTGGGAGTCGTATTTCCAAAGAGACCCAGTCTGCAGCGTATCCGCTGTCTTGGGGGACTCCAACCCCCCCTTTACCTTTACCCCCAGGGGACCTCTAACCCCCTTCCTATTTCTATTGGAAGGTCTCTGATTATTCCTATTGGAAGGTCTCTGATTATTCCTTCTCCAGGAGACCTCTAACCTCCACCCTAATTTTCACTCTGTTTTGGCCAACGTTTCTTATTTTTCCAGGGGAGAATGTTGGGGAGACAGTCGCAATCACAATCACTCCTCAACCATTTCGGCCTGGCCCCTCATGGGACTCAGGAACTGCATACTTAGTTGGTCTACATTCACACACAGGTGAGGAGATTAATGGGACTCCCACACGGGGACTCCCTCAGACTCGGTAATAGGTCGTCTCTGTATAATCCACTGAGCACGGAATCTCCCAACCACTTAATCGTATGTCCTGAGGCGTTTATCGTCCTCCCATAAAGACACACACACACACCACACTCACCCCAATAGTAACTCACCTGGAAAAGAGTGTCTCTGTCTCTTGGTTGTCCACTCAAGGGGGCACGATCCCAGACGAACCCCCAAATGTTAGGGTCCGAAATCACAGACCCCGAGAATTGAGACACAGAGGCAATGCAAGTTCACATGAGACACTTTATTACTAGCACACTAGGACTGCTCCAAAGTAAGAGCCACACCTGTGGGGAGGGTTACAGTGGTTATATAAACCTTCAGGGATGATTGCTCAAGCTGCTAAGTCAGATAACAGGGTATCTCTAGTTTGGGTGTGTAGCTAAGCTGGGGTGCTGTTGTGCAGCTCGTTCTAGGAAGGGGCCGAGAAGGGTTGTGGTTCACTAAATGCCACGTATCCAAGTTTCAACCTTACATCTTCTAGTGGCTCCCCTCAAGAATTATTTCCCATCAATCCTATGTAGAACATTCTTTACAGGTATTTGTGGGTTAGTTTGCTTCTCCGTTAGATCGTATGCTACCTGAGGGCACGGTCTGTCTTTATATCTCTTGTATCCCAAGTGTTTAGATCAGTGCCTGGCACATAGTACGAGCTTTGGTCTCAAGAATTAGACTCTCAGATACCATCCAAATCCAGGCCTACATCACCTCCTAGAGGAAGCCAGGTTACAGTGGAAAGACCAATGGACTTGGAGTCATAAAGGCCTCAGTTCAGATTCAGTTTCCTAACTGTGTGACCCTGGAAAAGTCATTAACCTCTGCCTGCTTCAGTTTACTCTTCTGAGGAAAAGATAATAATGGTACCTATTTCTCAGGGTTGTGGTGAAGACCCAATGAGATAATATTTATCTAGCCCTGAGCACAACACCTGGTACATAGCAGGCATTTAATAAATGCTTGTTCTAGTTGTGGTATAAGATTGTGATGGCATACTATTGTATTTTAAGAAATAAAGAGCAGAAAGATTAGGAGAAAACACTAGAAAGTATAGTAATAGAAGGACCTTTCCTAAAAATAATAAACAGTATATATCTAAAATCATCAACAAGCATCATATGCAATGGAGATAAATTAGAAGCCTTCCCAATAAGATCAGGCGTGAAACAAGGATGCCCATTATCACTTCTATTATTTAACATTGTACTAGAAACACTAGCAGTAGCAATTAGAGAAGAAAAAGAAATTGAAGGTATTAAAATAGGCAATGAGGAGACTAAGCTATCACTCTTTGCAGATGATATGATGGTCTACTTAAAAAATCCTAGAGAATCAACTAAAAAGCTAGTAGAAATAATCATGCAGGATACAAAATAAATGCACATAAATCATCAGCATTTCCATATATTTCCAACACATCACAGCAGCAAGAGGCAGAAAGAGAAACATCATTTAAAATCACCCTAGACAATGTAAAATAATTAGGAATTTATCTACCAAAACAAACACAGGAATTATATGAACACAACTACAAAACACTTTCCAAACAATTAAAACTAGATCCTAACAATTATAAAAACATTGATTGCTCATGAGTAGGATGAGCTAACATCTTAAAAATGACCATTCTACCCAAACTAATTTACTTATTTAGTGCCATACCTATAAAACTACCAAAAAACTTTTTTACTGAATAAGAAAAAATTTAAAGTTCATTTGGAAGAACAAAAGATCAAGAATATCAAGGGAAATAATGAAAAAAAAAACGTGAAGGAAGGTGGCCTAGCAGTACCAGATGTTAAACTATACTATAAAGTAGCAGTCATCAAAACGATACGGTACTGGCTAAGAGACAGAAGGGAGGACCAGTGGAATAGACTTGGGGTAAGTGTTGTCAGCAAAACAGTGTATGATAAACCCAAAGAGCCCAACTTTGGGGATAAAAATCCACTATTTGACAAAAACTGTTGGAAAAATTAGAAAACAATATGGGAGAGATTAGGTTTAGATCAACATCTCATACCCCACACCAAGATAAATTCAGAATGGGTGAATGACTTGAATATAAAGAAGGAAACTATAAGTAAATTAAGTGAACACAGAATAGTATATTTGTCAGATCTATGGGAAAGGGAAAATTTTAAAACAAAGAGTTAGAAAAAATTACAAAATGTAAAATAAATAATTTTGATTATATTAAATTAAAAAGGTTTTGTAGAAACAAAAGCAATGCAACCAAAATCAAAAGGGAACCAACAAACTGGGGAAAAATCTTTATAACAAAAAACTCTGACAAAGGTCTAATTACTCAAATATACAAGGAGCTAAATCAATTATATAAAAATTCAAGCCATTCCCCAATTGATAAATGGGCAAGGGACATAAATAGGCAATTTTCAGATAAAGAAATCAAAACTATCAAAAAGCACATGAGAAAGTGTTCTAAATCTCTAATAATTAAAGAAATGCAAATCAAAACAACTCTGAGGTACCACCTCACACGTAGCAGATTGGCTAAAATGATAGCAGGGGAGAGTAATAAATGTTAGAGGGGATGTGGCAAAATTGGGACATTAATGCACTGCTGGTGGAGTTGTAAAATGATCCAACTATTCTGGATGGCAATTTAGAACTATGCCCAAAGAGTGCTAAAAGACTGCCTGCCCTTAGAGCCATCCATAACATTGCTGGGTTTGTACCCCAAAGAGATCATAGATAAAAAGACTTGTAAAAAAATATTTATAGCTGAGCTTTTTGTGGTGGCAAAAACTGGAAAACGAGGGTATGCCCTTCAATTGGGGAATGGCTGAACAATTGTGGTATATGCTGGTGGTGGAATACTATTGTGCTCAAAGGAATAATAAACTGGAGGAATTCCATGTGAACTGGAAAGACCTCCAGGAATTGATGCAGAGTGAAAGGAGCAGAACCAGGAGAACGCTGTACACAGAGACTGATACATTGTGGTAAAATAGAATGTAATGCATGTTTGTACTAGCAGCAATGCAATGATCCAAGATAATTCTGAGGGATTTATGGAAAAGAACGCTACCGGGGCAGCTGGGTAGCTCAGTGGAGTGAGAGTCAGGCCTAGAGACAGGAGGTCCTAGGTTCAAACCCGGCCTCAGCCACTTCCCAGCTGTGTGACCCTGGGCAAGTCACTTGACCCCCATTGCCCACCCTTACCAATCTTCCACCTATGAGACAATACACCGAAGTATAAGGGGGTTTAAAAAAAAAAAAAAAAAAAAAGAACGCTACCCACATTCAGAGGAAGAAAGAACTACAGGAGTGGAAACACAGAAGAAAAACAACCTCTTGAACACATGGGTTGATGCAGTCATGATGTAGACTCGAAACGACCACACCAATGCAACTATCAATAATATGGAAATAGGTCTTGATTGATCACACATATTAAAACCAGTGGAAATGTGTGTCGGATATGGGAGGGGGGATGAAGCGAAAGGTAAAAACATGAATCATGTAACCATGGAAATTTTTTCTAAAAAAATAAAATATTTAAATCTAAAAAAAAAAGATTAGGAGAAAGCAGAAAATTTGGAAAAAATATTTATAAATGGGTTATGAGATAGAGGTCTCCTATCCAGAATATGTAGAGAACTTTGTCAAATTTGTCAGAATAAGAGGCATTTCCCAATTGAGAAATAGGCAAAAGATATGAGTGGACAATTTCCAGAGAAAGAAATCAAAGTCATATCTAGATACAGGAAAAAATGCTCTAAATCACTATTTGATGTGAGCAATGCTAATTGGGTCTTGTCCAAGGAAGTGATTGATGCCTCAAAGGGATTCCCATGCAGAAAACAAGTTTCATTATAAGAGAATATCCGAACAGAGTAGATGGTATAGTAAGAAAATAAAAATAAGAAGAATATAATATAAAAATAAGGTAAAGATAAAAATAAGAGTAATAATCACATTAAAGTAAGAGTGGGTGGGGGCTCTCAAGAAGGCTCTTTATCTTGGTTAGTTCCAGAGGAAGGAGTCATTTGTTTTGGCAGGTGTTGCCACTTTGCCTCTGGGGAGGTTATAACTGCAAAGTAAATGGGGTGCTAATGGCACACTACTAATAACCTGGGACAACCTGCTCTTTTCTGCCCAAGAGCTAAGAAAGGCAGTGAGTGTGGAAATGGAGCATTGTTGGAATCTAGTCCTGTGTGACTGGGAAACTGAACCCCCTGAACTTGCTGTTCAGAGACCCCAACCAAGGATCTAGAGAATGTCTAAAGATTAATGAGAAGAATTTTCTCATCATTCTGAATCTAAACAACTCATATGTCTTATATGAAAGGTAATCCTGTTCTAACCAACTAGCTATTGTTTCTATGTTCTTTTGATTGTGATCAGCTACTTGGCAGGGTCTGTAGGACATTTAGTCTCCAACATACGGGTTAGAGAAATGCAAACCAAAAGAATTCTCAGATATCATCTCATACCCATCAGAGTGGCTAAAATGACAGAATGGCAAAATGACCACTATTGAAGGGGATGTGGAAAAATGGTGAAACTCATACCCTGTTGGTGGAGCAGGGACTGACCCATCCATTTTGGAAAGCAATTTGGAATTACACCAAGAGTTGTTACAGAATTGCATTTACTCAGACACAGAAAGACCATTGTTGGGCCTATTTCCCAAGGAGATCAGGGGAAAAGGGAAAGAACCCAGCTGTCCCCAAATATTTGTAGCAGCTCCCTTTGTGATGGCAAAGAATTCAAAACTGAGGGGCGTGTCCATCAATTGGAGAATAGCTGAACAAATTGTGGTATATCATTATAATGCAATACTATTGCATCATAAGAAGCGAGAAGAAGACTAATTTTTAAAATCATGGAAGGAATTACAGAAAATAATGAACAGTGAAATGAGTAAAACCTAGAGAACATTATACACAGGTACATAATCAATAGTGGAAGAATAAACTGAATGTGAATTAAAAACTGAAAACATGAGGACTTAATTTATCTAACCCTGTTGGTCTCCCAGGTAATATGTTGTGTGATGCCAGGAGGGTATAGTAAAGGCCTGGGACACTTGTGGATGGGATTTGTTATGTAGATATGATGAAAACTAAGTTAAACATAGAAATGATTTGTGATTTCATTGAAGGACAATCTTCTTTTTCTTGGTATATGTAAATGCTTTATTTGGTTTTATAAAATTTGGAATAAAAAAAGAGATGGTTAAAAAAAGAGCCCCCCCAAGAGGAGGGTCATGAAGTGTCAGACATTATTGCAAATGCCTAAATAACCCTAATAAATATAAATACTTATTTCCTCATCTTCCCAGTGCCCGATGAAAGAAACGAAGAGCAGGAAGATTTCAGAAAAACCTGGAAATATTTAAAGGAACTGATGCAAACCGAAGGGCAGAGACCCAGGAGAACATTGTACATACCACAATATCATCCAATGGTCAGCAGTCAGTGGCTTTGCTACTTTCAATATTACAGTCATAGAAGGCAGTTCTGAAGGACAGGATGAAAAATGGTACCCGGCTCCAGAGAAAGTAAAACTCGGTATTCACCCGCCTGCTTGTTTCAGTGGCTAAAATTCTACATATCTGCGTCTTCACTTGCCATCTAATTCAGCGTTAGCCTATCTCGGACTTCTGACCTTTCGTGATGATAGAAAACTTGCCCTAACAGAAAAGAGGGGCAGGACGGCAGGATGGGAGAAGGGCTCCCCGGCTTAGGAGAATTCATGGCAGGTCTACGTTGGCGATGACGCACAGCCGGGTCTAAAACCTACCAGATATGCAACTGAGGTTTCTTTCATGGGACTGCAGCAAGCACCTTCTCCGCTTTCCCATTACTAGAGCGACACCTGCCCTTCCCAGAAGATGCCCATGGCACCACTCACATCACCAACCAGTTTCATCTGTAGCATTTCTTCGTGAGAAGCTTTTTCACAAACATTTACAACCATTACCAAGAAAACAACGAGCCCAAGTTATAGTGTTTCGTGCTATTAAGAACTTTCCTCCACGGGACCGAAAATTAGATGAACCATCTTAGATTTATCAGCCTCGACCATTCAAAGCTTCCACCAACTATTTGTCAGCCTTGAAAAACAGAAAACCACCCAAGTAGATAGGAAGAACAAGTCTTTAATGAACACCAGGAAGACAATGCAGTGGCAGCTCTGCCTGGACCAGGAGTCATGGTCGGGCTTTGCTGGCCCCCAGAGGAAAGAAGGCCACCCACCCCCACCCAGCCAGGAGGCAGCTTGGGGAGGGGGCTGCAGTCACAGGATGGGGGGGCTGCTCAGGGCCCTTCTCCAAAAGGGACATTCAGGTCAGAACAGGCCAAGGAGAGAAGCAGCCAAGATGAGGCTGCTCAGGGGACAGTGGGGGGATGCACATGCCCACATGCCATTAGAAGGAGCTTTGATTTGGGGCAGTTTCTGAATGGAATGAAGCCAAAGAGAGCAGCAGAGGGGGTGGGGAGGCTTCTTTCTGTCCAGTCCAAGGTCCTGTCCAAGCCTGAGGTTCCCTGTCCCCTCCTATGGGGAGAGTCTCCTCTGAGGCCACGGGAAGGGCCCTGGGAGCTCCTCTAAGCCCTCCCCCTCTCTGATTCCCCACAGGTGTACAAAGAGGAAGTCTCCCCGCCTTGGGGCACCGACCCCCTGAAGGACCACAGTCTGGCCCAAGCAGACTCTGGAGTTAGAGGGAATGGCTCTCAGGAAGCAGAAGCCCCCATCCCAGGTAAGTGTAGCCCATCCCCTCCCTGGCCCAGCTCCCCCAAGAACTAACACTTCTGTCTTTCCCAAGCCTCTGTTATGGGGTTACAACCAGTTGTTGTGGGGTACAATGGTGAACCCCTGGGGTTCAGGAAGGATACCTTTTGCAAGAAGGCAAGACTCCAAACTTAGCTTAAAAGTAAAAAGAGAAATTTATTAATTTGGAAAGTAATGTTGAGACTGGCCAGGAGAACAGCAAGGTGGGATATCAAGGTGGAAGAGCTAAATGGGGAGCTGTTCCTTGGGGGGGGACAGCATGGATGGAAAAGCTGTCTCCCCCAGTTAGGGCATGAGTGGAACAATCCTAGGGGGTTGCTCCCCGAATGCTTCAGTTCAGGGGTTTTTATATCTTTACAACAGTGAGAGCGTGACTCTGGTGTGGTGACCACTCAGGCATTGGGTGGGGGTTGTGGTCTGCCTGAAGACATTGGGGTGACCCTCCTAATTCAGAGGACAGATGGAGGTCTGAGATACAACCTGATGATATCTAGGTGTGTCTCTCTGTCCATCTAAAGGAGGATATTCCTCTCTGGGTGTTATAGGAGTTATCAGATGTCTTGGGTTAGGAGTCACAAGGACTTAAGGGAGCAAAGGAACTTCCCTGCTTGGAGTTTGCCTGGGTCAGGGGCACAGTGTCCCGCCATCTCTGCACAATGCCACGTCGCCTCCAGGGGTGCCATCACTGCCGGCCGTCAGCGTGACCTCAAAGGTCACCACAGCCCCCAGCTGTGTTCTGGGGTTTCTCTGGGGCCTCTGTAGCCCCGCCTGGTGAGCCAGCCCAGGTTCCAGACAGGCCCAAGTGCGGTCATTTACTCATCCACCCTCCAGGGTGACACCCTCCATCAGAGGGGGATTGGCTGTGTGTCCCACCATTCCAGGGAAGGCCCAGGGACAGTCTCTGCTCCTGACCTCCAGGTTGTGGGGTTTGGACAGCTCGGTCAGGCCTGCCAGGGAGGCTTTGGAAGGAGTTTGGGGTGAGATCAGGTTAAGGCACAGACAGGAAAAGGTATATATTAAGCAGAAGAAAAAGGACGGGAATCCCAGGGGAGGGCTAGAAGGTCTGCTTTCCAAATGTTATTAAACTATCAGGAACTTAGAGTGCAGCTAACATACAGAAACTTTACGTCTTTCCTTGTCCAATTGGAATCATGTTCCTTGAACCTAACAGGATTATCTAAGCTGTGGCTTTCTCAATAGTTTTCATTTTGGTTCCTTTTGGAGGATGAGACCCAATTAGGGCTCTCTAGCCCTTTAGATACAAATATAACAACAATCCCTTCTGGGGAAAAGCTCTCTCTACCCAAAGGTCTGGTGATTCCACAAATGAATTCATTTACAAGACTCACTAAGCTCCATTGGGTGGGGTGCAAAAAACCCTCAATAATTCCCTACTGTCCAAAGGCCATTATATCTCCCTTAGGGTGGCTGAGTATCCAGGGGGTTTGAGATGTGGGCCGGACGCAGGCCCTCGAGCTCAGACCCTTATCTGAAGGCTGCTGGAAACACCTCCCAGTCTTAGAGGTTGAGGATCCTCTGTGTGTTCAGCCGCCAGCCCTGCATGAGAATTCCTCGTGTAATCCTTGACCCGTGCGGCCTCTTTAGGAATTGGGGGTGTTTGGGGGGAGGGGGTGCCAGTACTCACCTCACAGGGGGAAAATCTGCAAAGCAGCTGAGTCCAGGGCAGTCAGATGGCTCCGAGGAGAGAGTCTGGCCTGGAGAGCAGAGTTCTGCTGGGTTCAAATGTGTCCTGGGACACATCCAAGCCCTTCTGGGTCTTCTGAAACCCAGAATCAGCCCTGACTCTGACACAAAAGGGGAGGCTTAAACAAGAAGTGGAACATGGCAGGGGGAGAGCTGGGAGAAGGCAGGGCTTGTGCTGAGGCAGGGAGACCAGGAAGCCCCTGCTGGGGGCAGCCCACTGCCATGGGAGACCTGGCCTGGAATGGGGAGTCTGAAGGCCTGAGAGGAGGCCTGAGGGGGAAAGGCCTTCCTGCTGGGGGAGGGCAGGAGCCAGGCTTCTGGAGGCTGGGCCTGGGGGGTTCCTGCAGGAAAGGGCTCTTCCTGGGCTCCTGGGGACTGGCAGGCCTAGGAGGACCCTCCCAGGGTGCTGGCTGGAAGCAGGAATTCTTGGGCCTCACATCCCTGGGCCTCCCCTTGGAGCTGAGATGTGTGTGGCTGCTGGAAGCCAGCTGGGCCCCTGCGGGGGTCAGGCAGGCTCCAGCCAGGGCTGCTCCCTCCTCCCAGGTCCTGGCCTCTCTATCCCTCAGGCCTCATCTTCCCCATCTGACTTCTTGGCCAGTGTGTGCCAGTGATGCCCGGCAGGCCTCCCCTACCAGGCCCAGCTCTCTGCCCTGCTCCTTCCCCATTGGGTCACAGCTGTCTGACCTTCTTCTCCCCCATGAGTCAGGGGTTGTGGGGGCTCAGCCCATGGGCATCCCCAAGCCCCTTTAGCCTCCTAGTCCCTGGGAGAGGATGGGGGAGGCCCCTGAGGCCCAAGAGAAGGGGGCAGAGATGGAGGCCAGGCCTTCTCCTGTTCAGTTACTTCATCTCCCAGCTGGGCCCTCCCTGCTGCCTCCCCTGAGGGCAGGGCCAGGCACCTCCCTGGAGGCCTCCCCCTCTGGGCCTCCCTTTAGGTCTCCCTCCCAGCTCAGCCTGGACAGACCTCAAGCCTGGAAGGAGAGTCTAGAGTCCAGGGAAGGGCCTGGGGGCCCCTGACACCCCCATCCCAGGCCTGTGTATATTGTCTCCTCCTGAGCCCCCCAGACACAGCAGAGAGGAATTCAGAGCAGCAGCCCCAGCCCTGAGGCCAGAAAAGGAAGAATTGTCCAGGGAGAACCTCCCTTCCAGGGCCTTTAGCTCCTCAGTGCCTGCTGGAGCTCAGGCTGGAGTCAGGGAGGCCTGAGATCACCCCCTGCAGGACTGGACAAGTCACTTGACCCTGCTTGCCTCAGTTTCCTCCCCTGTCAAATGAGCTGCAGAAGGTCATGGCAAATCTCTGCCCAGAAAGCTCCAAAGTGGGGGAGAGTCAGACAGGCCTGAACAGCCTGAGCCCAGCAGCTCTGCAGACAGACACATGGACACACACACAGACTGTCCTCTGTCCATCAGGGCTCAGAGTCTGGGCTCAGAGGCTGCTGCTGCCTTCTGGGGCCTCCTCAGGAGCAGGAGGGAGTTCCTGGGCCTCCCTCAGGTCTCTGAATGGTCTTTGGTCCTTCTGGGCTGGGGGTGGTGCTGAAGGAGACACTCCTGAGCTGGCCCAAAGGCCTCAGGCTTCAGGGCCCAGAGTGAGGAATCAGCTCTCTTTGCCCCCAGAACCACTCTGGACCACCTTCCCCACAGCCCCAGGCTCAGGCTCTGATTCTCTGGATGTCACAATGGGGGAAACTGAAGTAAAGGGTGGGGAAGGGCCTTGGCCAGGTGCCTTCAGCTGGGCAGTGTCTGAGGCCATGTTTGAGCCCAGATTGTGGGAGTTCCAGGCCCAGGAGGGCAGCCTCGGAGTCACCAGGTTCCCCCAACTGGGGATGGGGTTGGCCCTTCCTTTGGGGAGAACCGGGGACACCCCCAAAGCAGAAGGAGCAGCAGGAGGCTCAGAGAGATCCCTGGAGGAGGGGAAGCTGTGGGAGGGGGGCCTTGGACCTGGGCCCCAGACTGTCAGCTGCTGCCCCCTGCCTCAGTTTCCTTCTCTGTCAGAAGAGAGGATCCTAGCAACACCTCCCCAGGCCTTGGGGATCACAGAGCCATTGGGGGATCAATCAACACTTATTAGACACCTGCTGTGTGCCTGGCTCTAGCCTGAGGCAGCTTCCAGTCCGAAGAAGCAGCAGCTGGGCAGGACTAAGAGGGGAAATGGGGGAGGGGGAAAAAGGCTGCAGCTCCCCAGGATGAGGAACAATTTGTGTATGGCCCCTCCCCCACCAGAGCTCCAAACCTAGGCATCTGGGAAGGAGGACTCCATTTCCCAGAAAGCCTGACCTGACTTCCTGTAAGCCTTTGCCCTCCCCTTCCAGAAGACTCCATTTCCCAGAATGCCTGGGTCCTGACTTCCTGCAAGTTTTGGCCCGCCCCTTCTGGAAGACTCCATTTCCCAGAATGCCTGGGTCCTGACTTCACCCAAGACTTGGCGCTCCCACTGTGCGCCAAGGCATGCTGGGAATATCGTGAGGCGCGCTCACTTGTTTGGTTCTCTGGCATTTCCTTCTTGAGAAGGGGAGGGGAAAGTCATTGCACAGGTGCAGCTGGGGCTCCCTGCTCTGGCAGAGGAGACCTTCTGCTAACTCCTGGGGAGCGGGAAGCTCCTAGTGGACCAGATCCTGGTAATAGTCTGAGACAGCTGAGAGGCTGGAGGAAGAGGGAAGATGCTCCCCAGGTGTAACAAGAGGGGATGGGTACGGGCGGTGTGTCGGGGTGTAGATTTGTGCGGTGGGGAAAAGGTGATGTTTGTGTCTCTGCGTCTGGCTATTGCTTTAAGGGACTAGGCGAAAGGAACAAACACGGAAGTGCCCATGTAGACAGGGGCAGCTCTGTCTGATCCAGGAGCCATGGCGGGGCTTTGCCCTCCCCAAGTGGAGAAAATTGCGCTCCCCTGCCCCAGCTCCCTCTTCCGCACTGGTGTCAGAAGGCAGCTGGGGGAGGGGGTGCAGTCATTGGAAGGGGGCGGGGCTTGTCCTGCCCTTCCCCAGAGGTCCAAGGGGAGAAGCAGCCAACATGAGCCTGGGTGGAGTGGGGGGGATGCTCGTGCCCACAGGCCATGGAAGGAGTTCTGATCTCTGGCACAGAACAAATGCCAACACGTTTGCCCCCAACCCTCACCTAATGCCTGTCCACCTCTCCAGCATCTCCTGCCCTCCCCCTCCCCCAAATTAGCCAGTAAAGTCTCCTCCTGGGAATCTCCCTCAATCTACCCTTTGTACCCAGTGCCGCTTCTGAATTGAATGAAGCCAAGGATGGTGCCTAAGGGAGTGGGGAGGCATCTTCCTGGTCAGTCCAAGGTCCTTTCCAAGCTTGAGGCTCCCTGTCCTCCCCTGTAGAGGATAGTCTCCCCTGAGGCCAGAGGAAGGGCCTGGGAGCTTCTCTGAGCCCTCCCCCTCTCTAATTCCCCTCAGGTGTACAAAGAGGAAGTCTTCCCCCACCTTGGGGCTCCCACCCTGCTGAAGGACCACCGTCTGACCCAAGCAGAGACCCTGGAGCCAGAGAGAATGGCACCCTGGACCTCAAGGCCCCCTTCCCAGGTGAGTGCAGTCCATCCCCAGCCCTGGCCAAGCTCCCCCAAGAACTAAGACCTCTGTCTTTCCCAAGTCTCCAGGGGCACCATCACTGCTTGCTGTCAGTGTGACCTCAAAAGTCACCCACAATCCCCAACTGTGTTCAGGGGTTTTCCAGGACCTTTGTAGCCCCAGCCTGGATGAGCCAGCCCAGGTTCCAGACAGGCCCAAGTGCAATCATTTATTCATCCACCCCTGAGTGTGATTCCATCAGAGGGGGATGGTCGTTAGTCCCACCATTCCGGGGATGGCCCAGGGACAGTCTCTGCTCCTGACCTCCAGGTTCTGGGGTTTTGACAGGTCAGGGAGGCTTCAGAAGAAGTTTGGGGTGAGATCAGGTTAGGGAACAGATAGAAAAAGCTATGTTTTTAGCAGAAGAAAAAAATGGGAATTCTTGGTGAGGGGAAAAGGTCTGCTTTTCAAATATTATTAAACTACCAGGAACTTAGAGCACACTTAACATTTTTTTTTAATTTTTAACATTTTATTTTTTTAGAAAAATTTTCCATGGTTACATGATTCTTATTTTTACTTTCCCCTTCAACCCCCCCCTTCACCCCCCCCATATCCAATGCGCATTTCCACTGGTTTTAACATGTGTGACCAATCAAGACTTATTTACATATTACTGATAGTTGCAATTGTGTGGTTGTTTAGTGTCACATCCCCAACTATGTCCACATCAACCCATGTGTTCAAGAGGTTGTTTTTCTTCTGTGTTTCCACTCCTGCAGTTCTTCCTCTGAATGTGGGTAGCATCTTTACCATAAATGCCTCAGAATTGTCCTGGGTCATTGCATTGCTGCTGGTACAGAAGTCCATTGCATTCAATTTTACCATAGTATATCAGTCTCTGTGTACAATGTTCTCCTGGCTCTGCTCCTTTCACTCTGCATCAGTTCCTGGAGGTCATTCCAGTTCACATGGAATTCCTCCAGTTTATTATTCCTTTGAGCACAATAGTATTCCATCACCAGCATATACCACAATTTGTTCAGCCATTCCCCAATTGAAGGGCATCCCTTGGTTTTCCAGTTTTTTGCCACCACAAAAAGTGCAGCTATAAATATTTTTGTGCAAGTCTGTTTATCTATGATCTCTTTCGGGTACAAACCCAGCATCCATGGCTGGATCAAAGGGCAGGCATTCTTTTAGCACTCTTTGGGCATAGTTCTAAATTGCCATCCAGAATGGTTGGATCAATTCACAACTCTACCAGTAATGCATTAATGACCCAATTTTGCCACATCCCCTCCAACATTCATTACTCTCCCCTTCTTTCATTTTAGCCAATCTGCTAGGTGTGAGGTGATACCTCAGAGTTGTTTTGATTTGCATTTCTCTTAATTATTAGAGATTTAGAACACTTTCTCATGTGCTTTTTGATAGTTTTGATTTCTTTATCTGAAAATTGCCTATTCATGTCCCTTGCCCATTTATCAATTGGGGAATGGCTTGATTTTTTATACAACTGATTTAACTCCTTGTATATTTGCTTAATTAGACCTGTGTCAGAATTTTTTGTTATAAAGGTTTTTTCCCAGTTTGTTGTTTCCCTTCTGATTTTGGTTGCATTTTTTTTTGTTTGTACAAAACCTTTTTAATTTAATATAATCAAAATTATTTATTTTACATTTTGTAATTTTTTCTAACTCTTGCTTGGTTTTAAAATTTTCCCTTTCCCATAGATCTGACAGGCACACTATTTTATGTTCACCTAATTTTCTTATAGTTTCCTTCTTTATATTCAAGTCATTCACCCATTCTGAATTTATCTTGTGTAGGGTGTGAGATGTTGATCTAAACCTAATCTCTCCCATATTGTTTTCCAATTTTCCCAACAGTTTTTGTCAAAAGGTGGATTTTTGTGCCAAAAGTTGGGCTCTTTGGGTTTATCATGGACAGTCTTGCTGATGTCACTTACCCCAAATCTATTCCACTGATCCTCCCTTCTGTCTCTTAGCCAGTACCATATTGTTTTGATGACTTTATAGTATAGTTTAATATCTGGTACTGCTAGGCTACCTTCCTTCATGTTTTTTTTTCATTATTTCCCTTGATATTCTTGATCTTTTATTCTTCCAAATGAACTTTTTAATAGTTTTTTCTAATTCAGTAGAAAAGTTTTTTGGTAATTTGATAGGTATGGCACTAAATAGGTAAATTAATTTGGGTAGAATGGTCATTTTTATTATGTTAGTTTGTCCTACCCATGAGCAATCAATGTTTTTCCAATTGTTTAGATCTAGATCTAGTTTTAATTGTTTGGAAAGTGTTTTTTAGTTGTGTTCATATAATTCCTGTGTTTGTTTTGGTAGATAGATTCCTAAGTATTTTATATTGTCTAGGGTGATTTTAAATGGTGTTTCTCTTTCTACCTCTTGCTGCTGTGATGTGTTGGAGATGTATAGAAATGCTGATGATTTATGTGCATTTATGTTGTATCCTGCAACTTTGCTAAAGTTGTTGATTATTTCTACAAGCTTCTTAGTTGATTCTCTAGGATTTTTTAAGTATACCATCATATCGTCTGTAAAGAGTGATAGCTTAGTCTCCTCATTGCCTATTTTGATACCTTCAATTTCTTTTTCTTCTCTAATTGCTTCTGCTAGTGTTTCTAGTACTATGTTGAATAATAGAGATGATAATGGGCATCCTTGTTTCATGCCTGATCTTATTGGAAAGGCTTCTAATTTATCCCCATTGCATATGATGCTTGTTGATGGTTTTAGGTATATACTCTTTATTATTTTTAGCAAAGGTCATTATATTCCTATACTTTTCAGTGTTTTCAATAGGAATGGATGTTGTATTTTGTCAAAGGCTTTTTCAGCATCTATTGAGATAATCATGTCATTTTTGTTGGTTTGCTTGTTGATATGGTCAATTATGTGAATGGTTTTCCTAATGTTGAACCATCCTTGCATTCCTGGTATAAATCCCATCTGATCATAATTTATAACCCTCGTGATTACTTGTTGGAGTTTTTTTGTTAGTATTCTATTCAAGATTTTTGCATCTATGTTCATTAGGGAGATTGGTCTGTAGTTTTCTTTCTCAGTTTTTGATCTACTTGGCTTTGGGATCAGTACCATATTTGTATTGTAAATGGAATTTGGTAGATCTCCTTCTTTGCTTTAGAGCACACTTAACATTCAGAAACTTTTAAGTCTTTCCTTGTCCCATTAGAATCATTTACCTTGAACCTAAAGGGATTATTTCAGGGGGCCACATCTGGCCTGCGGGCTGTAGTTTGCCCATCACTGGTGTAGTGGGTTAGACCTACCCAAAGAAGTCTTTTGTTTAGTATTGAGAGGGAGGCTTTTATCCTTAATATTTAATTGAATAAATCCTCAGACATAATCTTCAAAGAATCATAGTGTTATCTCCAGCCCTTAAAAGGGTTTAAATTGTTAATCATACCATGATTGGTTTCCATCCTGGTTAATTAAAATAAGGCTGGATCTCTTTTTGTAACTTTGAAAGTACTTTTCTAAATTAAGTCAACACTTAGTAAAATCTGCTTATAAGGCTATAAATCTAGATAACAATCAAAGCCTGTTATCAGCACAGGGAGGGAACAGTTTATTTTGAGGTCAAGAAGCAAGTACCTTTAGTGAGTAAACCAGATGAGAGACAAACTAGAATCACTGCCTGCTGAATTAAATGCGTTAATTCAACAACCTGTAATATTAGAAATTTATTAGCATCTTTATAAAAGGAAGAGGCAATTAAGCACTAAATTTTTTTTTACCATCAAGGAAAAGTGTTGTTAAACTAAAAAAAAAAAACAGAACTATCAAATAGTCAGAAAAATCACTCTTTAAGGAAAGTGCTAGAAGTTAGGCCTCCTTGCAGAACTGTGCACTATTAACCCACGCAGAGTCCCCTTACTCTGGCAGCTTCTGTCACTAAACTCCTGAGAGTGCTACCAGGTGAGATGACAACTCCATATCCTCTGGAGAAATTGGTATGGCAAGACTGCATAGTCAAACTGCAAGCAGGCTGCAAAGAGGTCTGCTGCCAGCCTCAGAGGTATCAGGGAGTTGTCAACTATAACAAATACAAAGAAAGGATCAAACTAAGAGCTGGGCTTCTTTTTTTTCTCTCTTTTCAAAATTTTATTTCTCTTTTTTTTTTCCTTTTTTTTTTAAATTTTAAATTTTGAATATTTTCCCATACTTACATGTTTCATGTTCTTTCCCTCTCCCCCATCCCCCCTTTAGCTGACGCACAATTCCATTGGGTTTTATATGTATCATTGATTAAGACCTAATTCCACATTATTGATAGTTGGACTAGAGTTATCGTTTAGCATCTACATCTTCAATAATATCCTCATCAGCCCATGTATTCAAGCAGTTGTTTTTCCTCTGTTTCTCCTCCCACAGTTCTTCCTCTGAATGTGGATAGTTTTCTTTCTCATAAGTCCCTAAGAATTGTTCTGGATCTTTGCATTGCTGCTAGGAGAGAAGTCTGTTATGTTCGATTGTACCACAGTGTATCTGTCTCTGTGTATAATGTTCTCCTGGTTCTGCTCCTTTTGCTCTGCATCCATTCCTGGAGATCATTCCAGTTCACATGGAATTCCTCCAGTTCATTATTCCTTTCAGCACAATAGTATTCCATCACCAACAGATACCACAATTTGTTCAGCCATTCCCCAATTGAAGGACATTCTTTCATTTTCCAATTTTTTCCACCACAGAGAGCATGGCTATAAATATTTTTGTACAAGTCTTTTTCCTTATTATCTCTTTGGGGTATAATCCAAGCAGTGTTATGGCTGGATCAAAAGGAAGATAGTCTTTTAAAGCCCTTTGGGCATACTTCCAAATTGCCATCCAGAATGGTTGGATCAATTCACAACTCCACCAACAGCTGGGCTTCTTGAGAGAGGCCTTTAATACAACGGGAGAAGCTTCAAAAACAAATAAAGACACTCAACATTGTGACTATGTCCACAGATCCCACCCACACTAGGGTCCCCAAACAGGTGTGCCTGTTACTGGGGTTTCTCAAAAGGGCAGGGGTCAAATTGAGGCATCTAGATTTCATTTTGACTGTGTTTACAACTTCTGTTACTTATCTTCCTTAAGTTTCCTATCGATCTCAAACCCATGGGAGCATTCCTTAAATTTGCAATTTCTAATTTGAGTCAGAATTAGACATGCCCAAGGTTTTTTTGGTTGAAACATTTTACAGATAGTTAAGATTACAATATAAGTTTTCAAAACTTTCCCATGGAAAATGTAAGCCTGATCCCATGGGAAGGAAAAAAAAGGGGGAGGGGGCTTGAATTCTATATTCATATAAAGCTGCTTGGGGAAGGGGATTTCTCTACTCTTCATAAGTAGACATTAGTATCTCCCTTCTGAAGGCACCTAACTTTCACTAATTTTGTATAGGAAGTTGCCAGTTTATGAGTACTAATACTAATTAATGTATGCGGGGGGAATAATGCATGATTTTATCCCATACATTTAGAAATGTATATACAATATATTTATAACATTACTGCATCATAAAGCTAACTTACACTTTAAAAACATTTGAAGGCTGTTTTAAATATGTATCTGTATAGTTGGCTTTTGTTAAGACATTTGACACTAAATTTTTATATGATCAAAATCTAAGTCCTGTTATAGTAAATTAATGTTGTATGAGGTTGCTAATGGGTAATTAATATTGTATTGGAGGTTGATAATTAATGTTGACAGGAGTCTGAAATACGTCTATAGATCAGTTTGGTAAACCAGAAGCTCTATTTATTACAGAGGAGAAGAAGTTGGATAAGTATAGGAGGAAAGGAAAGGGAGATTATATCTCTTAAATCTATATTATGTCTAAACCAAACCCTAATACTAAAGTTTCTAATAAACCTTAACTCTAGAATCTTCTTGCCTGCTGAAACAGACCTAACTACCTACTCTGACTGACTAAAGATAATAAATTCTCTAACTAAACTATGCTAAATTAATAAAATCTTCTCCAACCTCCTTAACTCTGTTATCTGTATTCCAACTGTGAGTGATGGAACTGCCTGCCACAGAAACCCAGACAGTGCAGCTCTCTCAAGTGACGAGGAGAAACTCCTCCGAGATAAACTTCTCAATGCCACATCTAAATTCAATCTATCAATCAGTTAAACTGTTAGATCTTCTTGGCTAAGATAGAAACCCCAGAGAGCAAACCCCCAAATTCCTGCGCCCTTAGAAGCCAGAGAAAATGAAGTTCAGAACTCACCCTCCTAACAGTTTTTCTAGTCAGTCTGTTAAAGAGACAGTCAAGATCTGTCTGTTCTGTCTCTTAAGGAGACAGAGTACACATTAAAACCTTCCTCTGACCTAAAACTTCTGCTCATAAGGAGATAACTGAAATTAAGACATTCCTTATAAGACATTCCCTAACTGAATTGCTTTCTTTAGAAGAGGTAATCTTTTGGAACATCTACTTTACTTAAGTATAATGTGAATTTTACAGACTTCTTTTGAGGTACTAAGGCAATTTTATCAAATGAACAACTTGAGACTTCCCTCAAAGGCATATTCTCCCTAGAGTTCACGAATAACAAATACTGAACACATTTGGTCCAGTAAACCTACACAAATTTTCTCTTCTGAGAAGGAATAATGTAATATCATTTCTGCTATGCAAAATGGAGAGCAGAATGATTGACACTTAGCAGTTTAGAACTTGGAACTAACCAAGCTTTCCATAAGCCAGCAAGGGAGAGGCAGTTGCTGGCAGGCAGACTATAAAGACCAGAATTTGAAACCAAAAGCCCTCTCTATTTGGAGAAGGGAATTTTGGTGGGAGGTTGGTTGGAAATTGGGGTAGGCCAAATCAATCCAGGATACCTGTTCTAATCACTACCACATCCTCAACTTCTGGGTGAATCTGTACTATACATTCTAATCAATCATCATCAAGGAAGAAGCAATATAAATACCATCAAACAACCTGGTTCAGGCTAAGCATCCTGGTCTGGCCAGGTTGCAACCAAGAGAGAGACAAACCTCTCCAGCTGTTAATCTCAACCTGACTAACTTCAGTTGACATCACCTGGTCATCATTAGCTTTAGTCAAGCTTTCCCTTACACCTCTTTCCTTCAGGCCCTGTTTCCCTTTCCCTAGGTTTGTTGTTATTAAATCTTGAAACTTACTTAGGTGGATGTCATCATTACCCTAAGGATTATCAAACATATCCTTGGGTATCTGAGGGAAGAGGGATCACTCAAACTAAAGTTAAGCTGCAGTCACTAGCGTTATCCGTCAGTTTTAGAGCCAGGATAAGCAGTCAAGGAGCTGTGTGATCTAACTCACAGTCTCTTATTTGATCACTTATTCCTGGGACACTTGTAGTGGAGCTAGGTGTACTAGTTTAATCACAAATATTCCTTTGGGGTCTTTAGTGTTCACTTAGGGATTCCCACACTCACTCAGCTTCAGCTCCTCCTACCATCAGAGGACCTGGGCACCCCATTATCCCATAATGGTATCTATATAACAATAGAAAGCACCCAGGTATAGGCAAAGTCCACCCAACTCTGGTGAAGACATAAGTTCACCAAATTTAGCTCTGGTGGATATATACAAGACTACCCTTGTGGGCTTCTTTCTGTGACCCTGCATGTGGCTCACTAAAAATTATAAAGAAAAGGATAGTAACAACAATATACACTGGCTAGACAGGAGTTGACCCAAAATAGCCTATGAAAAAAAATCACCCCTTAAGAGATGGGGCATACCTCAGAGTGAGCTCTTTAATGAGGAGTCAGAAAACAGTGAGTCCCCCTAAAAGAAAAGCTCCTGAGAATCCCCAGAACTTTTTCCTAAGGGATCTCAGAATTCTGACTCCTTTCCTTAGTCACATCATATTGACAAACTGAGAAATAAAGAAATGTCTGGGCCAGAATTATGAGCTGAAGATCTAAAACTTTAATTGTGATTAAATGAAAGCTGGAGACGTCACCTCTCCCATCTTGGAGCAAAGGTCCCAAAGAGATATACAACAGTATCTTTTTCACAGATATTTAGCAGAAGCACTTAGGATGTTTAGAAACACGCAGTGGTATTTGGTAACAAAAGTTTGGAACATTTGATACAAAGTCCCACATTCCGTACAAGGTTCAGGTAAGAAAATGTATTTAATCCTCCAGAACCATCATACTACTTAGGTCATAGTAACGTTTCTGGGCCACAGTGCTTTAAGGAGCTTCTAGTTGGCATACATCTTGAAAGGATCTAACAGTACCTGAAGATGCCTGGATAGTGTTTGTGTGATCTCATCAGGCCAGCTAGACAGTCACCATTACCAATGACTCCAGCTCCTTCTGCAGGGGTTTCAGCTTCCCTAAATACACAGACCTAAAGCTTTTATTCTTCTAACAGAAGTCTTCAATAGCATCAATTACTTTAATATTCTAATACAGTGATTCCCAAAGTGGGCACTACCGCCCCCTGGTGGGTGCTGTAGTGATCCATGGTGGGGCAGTGATGGTCACAGGTGCATTTATCTTTCCTATTAAAATTTAAAAAAAATTAATTTCCAGGGGGCTAAGTAATATTTTTTCTGGAAAGGGGGCGGGAGGCCAAAAAAGTTTGGGAACCACTGTTCTAATACATCAATCTACACCCCTTCCAATACTATGGCCAATATTCTGCTATTATAATTGATATCTTTTACAAAGTTACTAGAATCACTGAGTCTAACTCTTAAAAATTGTAATTGCAGTTACTTATCTAAAGGATTATATGCGATCACTTGTTTCATGATCAGTAATATAAAGGCAGCACAACAATTTTCCTTTCAATATGTATCAAGCAAATTGTAGGAAATCACATGAAGAAGATGGATCCATAAAGGCTTCTTGCAGAAGATGAGATTTTTTTTTTTTGTTTTAACTTTATTTTAATAAATTCACACATATGTTTTCCAAATTTATATGATTTCCATTGTCTCCCTCCCTTCTTCCCCTCCTTCTCCCCTCCTGGAATTGACAGAAAAATAAGATTTTAGTCCAGACCTGAAGGAATCCATTGAACTCAGGAGGCAGAGATTAGAGGGGACAGCAGTGAAGTCTGGGGAAGAGGTAGAGGATGCTGGGAAAAATGCAAGATCAGGATATGGAGAGTTTCCTGTGAGGAACAAGAAAGAGCCCAGTGTTACTGGATACTTAAGAGTATGGAAGGGAATAAGGGGAGAGGGAAGGAAAGTAAAGGGGGATCTTCCAGGGTGACCAGCCTTATAGGTGGCTGTCCAGGTAGCATATCAAGCCCTGGGGTGGTGTAGATGCCTGGGAGGAGTCTAGGGTGAAGAGGGCTCATTCTGCTGGCAGTGGCATTCCAAATAATAGAGGGCAGAGCTTGTGGTGGATAGGCAGTCAGGGTCCTGAGGTCCTGCCCTTGGGTGCCATTGGAGGACAGCTGTGATCTTGGGACTGCAGAGGCAGGCCAGGTGGGGCCGTGAGGACTATTAGGACCCACCCAGAGTAGATGAGTTAAAAATAAGAAACTCTCTGCTCTCCTTGGAACTGAGGCCTCTCTGCGTTCTTCCCTTTGAGTCTGGATTTCTCTGCTTTCCTTCCGCCTTCTGGTTCTACGTATTCCTGAATGAGGGCTTTTTACTGCCTCTGCTAGTGGTGGTGGCTGTCCTTTCCCTGAGCCTCATGTTTCCTTTCTGAACTCTTTGAATGCCCTTCAGATAGGTCAGGAGCAGTTCTCCCTCCCAGACCTGGCTCCAGGGGCTGCTCTCTGCCCTGCTACTGTTGTGGGAGAGAGTTTTATTGTGTGAGGAGTGCTGGTTCTGGCCCAGAGAATTGCAACTCAGACCCATTCCTTTCGAGACAAGAAGGTGTCTACATAGTATAGCCATAGGGTTGGAAAAAGCCATTGCAGGGGAGTGGAATAGCCTCCCTGGAAGGGGTGCAGAGGATAGTGGAACGGCCCCTGTAGGGTTTCAGGTGGGGAATTGTGTCCTTAAGTGCTTGGAAACTCTCAGCCTTTTCTCAAACTATTCCTCCCCTAGGTGTGCCTTGAGTATTCCAGGCTGAAAAGTAGGGAATGGATCAGGAAGGGGTGAAACGGAAGAGCATCCAATACCAAGTATAGCCTGGGTTTCCCGGGGAGCAATATGGAGAAGTAGAAGATTCCTGCCAAGTAGCCTGTTATTGTTTGGTTTGGCCACTGACCTGTCAGTTATTCCTCAGTCTGCCTCTTCTCTTAATGTTAGGATTTGAGTGGATGATTGCCCAAGGAGCACGCTTAGCCTCCCTTCTTTTGTTAAGATAAATGGATTAAGGATAGTCCTGGCAAGCCATGGTGAACTTTTTTTTTTTTTAACCTTTACCTTCTGTCTTGGAATCAATACTGTGTATTGCTTCCAAGGCAGAAGAGTGGTAAGGGCTAGGTAATGGAGGTCAAGTGACTTGCCCAGGGTCACACAGCTGGGAAGTGTCTGAAACCAGATTTGAACCTAGGACCTCCTGTCTCTAGGCTTGGTTCTCCATCCATTGAGCCACCCAGCTTCCCCCAAGCCATGGTGAACTTTGACCCATTTTGAGAATGTGCTAGGCCAGCAACAGGGATGGGGAAAGCTTGGTCTGACACCTTCTTTGTATGGACAAGGACCTGCTTCTTCTGTGATGAAGTAATGAGGGAGGAGTGGAAGTCTCCTAATTTCCCCTCCTCAGTGGTTATTTATGAATCTGAGACCTTGATGTCCAAGGATGGATTGAGTGGTGAGGTCACCAGGGAGATAAATACATAAAATGACAGAGAGAGATATAAGTATGAGTGATAGAGAGACAGACAGACAGACAGACAGACAGACAAAATACTAATGCTAGAGGAAAGAACTATCTTTTTCCCTTTAAATTATGGAGAGAGTCAACTGACCACATTGAAAGACCAGTTAATTTATAAATTTAAAATGAAGATGTTCTGCCTCTTGAGAATTGTAATCATTTTACTCTCAATGTCTTTCTTATGAATTAGCTCTGTTCCCAACCCCTGTTAATTCAAAGGTTATATTTGTAAAAGATGAACAACCCTTCCTTTCCTCATCACACTTACTCTTCTTTCTGCATAACTAAATATAAAATGACCGAATATATTCCAGTCTCAAATGACATTCATCATTAAGCAAAGGCAGGATATTTTGACTAACGCACATTCTACCCAGTGTTTTGCCAAACTCTCAGTATAACATGAGTCTAGGCTTGAATTAGCTAGAATTAGAGTCTGATCCCATATAACTTTATGGAACCCTCTTTAAGCTTTTATCTAGATAAGAGTGTTTCAGCCTTTTAGGAAATTAGGTAGAGAATAACTTTTTCTTTGTTTTTTCATTAATCACTGGTAATATTTCCATCCCAAAATATGTAGCACTTGCAACCTTCTCACAAATTTCAAAAACAATTTTCTTACCATATGAATGCTGAGACTTGTAATGAGGAGGAATTTCAGATTACCTTTTCTCTTCTCCACAGAATCTCCTCCCTCCCTTAGAGAGCAGATACTCTCTCCCTAATTTCACAGGGAAAAGCATTTCAGAGTAAGACACTTACCCAGGTTTTAGTTTTCAAACATGATTCTCACTCTAGGCACAAAATGCCTTTATCAGTATTACATTGGACTGGTCTCCGGGGCTGGCTCTGACACTATTCAGGGTTAGGAATTTGGGGTAAATTCCTTGTGTTCTTCAGTTTCTTCAAGTTAGTTAGCAAGGCCTAGACTGGATGAATTCTGAAGGCTCAGCTCTAAATCTTGTGAATTTTGCTGGTTTAGGGGTCAGTAACATTCAAGGATGTGACTGTGGACTTCACCCAGGAGGAATGGTGCCTCTTGGACCATTCTGAGAAAGAGCTGTACAGGGAGGTCATGCTGGAGAATGTGCAAAATCTACTCTCTGTGGGTAAGGACCATTTCCTCTGTTAACTCTGAATCTGCCATTAAAGAAATGTCTTCATTCCATACTTAAGGTGTAGGATTTTAAGTCTTTGTTAGTGATTTAAAACACAAACATGCTGATCTCTGCACAGCATTCTCCTCCTGCCTATGTTTCTTAAAAAAAAAAAAAAAAAAAAAAGTCTTTTAATTCTCTGATGAGAAGCTGGGACTTTCCTTTCTTACTCCTGAAATATTCTCCCTTCTGTTTTAGGTAGCTTCAAGTGAAAGCTTAAAACAGTGTTACAGATTTATATTCCTGAAGCTAATCTCAAAAGTCATCTAGTCCAGCCTCTAATTAGACCTAGATTTTGTGTGTAAATTCTCTGTTAATACCAAGGCAGATTTTCCTTCCAGATAGCCATCAAAGGAGTGACTCTAACTGCCTTTCTCATTTGGGATAGGTCTGGTCTTTATAAAGTATGTCTTTTTAAGAAGTATTAATGAGAAAGGCAGCAGGGCAGAAGCAAATTCTGGAGCCACATTGAGAATCTCAAACAAACCTTAAAACGGTGCTTCTAAATTTCTGCAATCACAGAACAAACAAGGGTCAGAGTAAGATGAGTTGAAGGAGGAATACAACTTAAATAGTAGGCAGAAAAGGTCTATTTCTGAGAAGAAAGGGGAACTGGAAGTGAAACCTGGCACAGACTAGTGCATACAATCCATCCCCTACCTTCTGCCAGGTCCCGTACCTAGGCACAAGCCAACTTTGAGACCCTAGGATCCTTCTTAAGCCTTCATTAGCACAACGCGAGCCCACCCCTTGAAAACCAAACGTCTGGCACAAAACCTTAGTGAAGCCGAAAAGTCACTTGACCAGTTTAAGCCTGTGGTGAAGTCCCTAGCTCCAGGGCAAAGTAGCTCTCAGTTCACTGAGCCCTGCAAGCCATCAGCAGTGCCTTGAGGAGACTAAATCAGCAACTTTTCGAACACCCAGCCTACAGGCCATGATACCATTTTGAAAGAAATGAAACTTGTCAAAAAGCAGAACTATAGTTCCGGGTTAAGATGGCGGCAGAGTAAAAAGCAGCACTTAACCTCTCCTAACCGAAACATACAGGACTCCTCAAAGGGACATAAAAACAAATCCAGACAAACGGAGGGACTCCACAACAGGGTGCCGTGTGGAAGGTATGTGGAATTGGGGCATTTCCATGCTATAAAGGGGTGAAACAGCTCTCACTAAATCTCGGGCTGAGCAACTCTCCACCCCTCCCCCCAAATCACCTACATTTCCAAGGCCAGCGCAAAAGAAGTAGAGCAAGTTTGGGGCACCCATTGAGTCATTGGCAGCTCCAGGGTCTGCTCCTGAGAGCAGCAAGACTTAAGACCCCAAAAGGCTAAAGAAGACGTGCGGACTTTGAGTGCTGACACTGAGCGCAGGCGCGGGTGGAGGCGGATGCAGGCGCGAACGAAGGCTCTGAAACCTTGAGTAGGGAACCAGTGCAGACGGGTAAACGACTGTGGAAGCAGCGCCCTGAGACTTGTAAAGGAGCTTCTAGCAGAGAGGATCAAGCAAGGGGGACCACCAGGAGGCTTGACCTTGAGAATAACCAGACCTGAGACCTCAGGAGCCTAAAGAGTGCAGACAGAACCTGAGCGTGAGGATAAAGCTGAGAAGGTGCTGGGCTTAAAATGGCAACCCAGAATCAGGAAGCCCAGAAGAGAAAGATTAACAAGAAGAAGAAATCTTTAACACTCAACAACTTTTACACAGAGAAAATCCAGACAACAGAGCAAACAGAAGAGGAGAACAAACAAGCAATCACATCCAAACCCTCCCAAAATAATGAAAACTGGTCACAAGCTCTTGAAGAGTTCAAATCCGAGATGATGAGAAAGTTGGAAAAGATTTGGCTAGAGAAATGGGAAATAGCTCAAAAGGAAATCAGGCAAGAAAATAACAGTTTAAAAGGCAGAATTTTGCAATTGGAAAGTGAAGCTCAGAAATCAAATGAACTGATAAGCAAATTGAACACCAGAAATGACCAGATTGAAAAGGAAAACCAAAAGATTATAGTCGAAAACCAGTCCCTAAAGGTTAGCATTGAGCAATTAGAAGCCAATGATCTCTCAAGACAGCAAGAACAAATAAAACAAAGTCAAAAGACTTATAAAATAGAAGGAAACATGAAATATCTCAATGAGAAAGTGACAGACCAAGAAAACTGGTCTAGAAGAGACAATCTGAGAATCATTGGTCTTCCTGAAAAAGCAGAAATTAATAGAGATTTGGACTCCATACTAAAAGAAATTATTCAGCAAAACTGCCCTGAAGTTCTACAACAAGGGGGCAATATAGACATTGAAAGGATCCATAGATCACCCCCTACACTAGACCCTGAAAAGACAACCCCCAGGAATATAATAGCCAAATTCAAGAGCTTCCAAGTAAAAGAAAAATTTTACAAGAAGCCAGAAAGAGACAAATCAGATATCAAGGAGCACCAATCAGGATCACACAGGATCTGGCAGCCTCCATGCTAAAAGACCGCAAGGCTTGGAATACGATATTCAGAAAGGCAAGAGAGCTGGGCCTTCAACCACGGATCAACTACCCATCAAAACTGACTATATACTTCCAGGGGAAAGTATGGGCTTTCAACAAGATAGAAGATTTCCAAGTATTTGCACAGAAAAGACCAGGACTAAATGGAAAGTTTGATATCCAATCACAAAAATCAAGAGAAACATGAAAAAGTAAATAAGAAACAAAGGGGAAAGAAGGAAAACTCATATTTTTTAAATTTGCCTCTTTAAGGGCTTCAATAAGATCTAATTATCTATATTCCTCTGTGGAGAAATGCTATGTATAATTCTCTGTAGTGAACTCTATTCACTATTATAGTATTCACTATCATAGCAATCAGAAGAATAATTCATAGGGAGAGGTTGGAATACTAAATGGTCTAAGATGACATGGGGGGTGGGAAAGAGGGGGGTGAATAGTAGGGGACACCAAGAGAAACTTGAGTGAATAAGAAAAATAGGATATTCTATTACACACAAAGAGGGCATGGGAAGGGGATGGGACAAATACTATTATAAGAAGGAGAGGAAGAGAACATTAAGAGGTAATATTTAAACCTTACTCTCAGTGTAATTAACCCAGAGAGGGAAGAGTAGCTATATTATCCATTGGGATATAAAACTCTATGTAACCCTACTGAGAAAGTCAGAAGGAATAAACCAAGGGGAGCAGGGGAGGGGGGAGGTCAAAAAAGGGAGGGGAGAAGAAGGGGGAGGGAATTCATTAGGCCTTTAAAAATAAAAAGAGGGGAATAATAAGGGAGGGGGTAGAAAGGGAAGTTAATCAAGGGAGGGGATAAGGGATACCAGCTTAAAGCAAACCACTGGTTTAAAAGGAAATAGTGTAAGAAGAAGGGGGTAGAACTAGGGGAGGATACAAAAATGTCAGCGATTGCACAACTGATAATTATAACTCTGAATGTGAATGGGATGAACTCGCTCATAAAACAGAAGCAAATAGCAGAGTGGATTGGAAACCAAAATCCTACCATATGTTGTCTACAAGAAACACATATGAGGCGGGTAGACACACACAAGTTCAACGTTAAGGGTATGAGCAAAATCTTTTGGGCATCAAATGAGAAAAAGAAGGCAGGAGTGGCTATCATGATCTCTGACAAAGCCAAAGTAAAAATAGATATGATTAAAAAAGACAGGGAAGGTCATTATATCCTGATTAAAGGCAGTATAAACAATGAGGAAATAACACTGCTCAATATATATGCACCAAGTGGTATAGCATCCAAATTCATAAAGGAGAAACTGGCAGAGCTCAAGAAGGAAATAGATAGTAAAACCATAATAGTGGGAGATCTAAATATTGAAAAGAAGAAATAAAAAAAAAGTATAAAGGCTAAGTAAAACCACATTGATGAAGAGCTAGCTGGAAAGATCCACATGAACTGATGCAGAGGGAAGTAAGCAGAACCAGGAGACCATTGTACATAGTAACAGTAATATTATGGAATGATCAACTGTAAATGATCAACTTGGCTATTCAGCAATAAAGTGATCCAGTAAAATTCTAAGGGACTTATGACAAAGAATGCCTACAGAGAAAGAGCTGTTGGAGATGGAATGTAGATGAAAGCATACAATTTTTCACTTCTTTATTTGGGTGTTTGTTTTGAGGTTGTGGTTTTATATGATTATTCACTTCTAAAAATAAACCCTATGGAAATAAAATGAAAAAGAAAGTATAAAACTAGCTCACAGTCCCTATTTCTCCTAATCCAATATGTTTATCCTCATTCCTCTTTCACTCTTTCCTCAAATTCCAGATCAGATGATAGAAATAGAAAGAAAGGAATAAGCATTTTAAAATACCTGCTCTATATCCTGTACTGGGTAAAGGACCTCATAATTATCATTAATTTCACAACATCCCTGTGAGTTTGATACTCTTATTGTCCTCAATCCATAGTTGCGTTAACTGAGGCAAACAGAGGTAAAATAACTTGCCCAAGAACACTCACTGACAATCTCTCTGTCCGGATTAAATTTGTTTTTCTGACTCCAAGTTCTGACCTCTTACCCCTTCACTACCAGTTGCCTTTATTGTCTAGTTTATGGAAATTGTGGAATATGCCTTGCCTTCTATTACAACAGGTAAATCAAGATTGAATTTTCTGATTGCAAATGGGCTCCATGATCTCTGCTCTCCTGCGGATGTCCCAACAGTGAATACAACAGAAACTATTCTTTGGGCCTTTCTTGCATGCCTACTTTCTGTTAAAAGTACCGAATTTTTTATTTTTCTCTCCTGATCCCTTCTTTTTTCCATATGCCCAGGGCTTCCAGTTCCTAGAGAAAATTTTATCTCCTGTTTTCAGCAAGGGGAATCACTCTGGTTGCTAGAGGAAAAAAAGCCCATGGAGCTCCTATCCAGCAGAGTGAGGTTGAAAGCAGGTGTATAAGGGCTATTATCCCTAAAGACTTTTATCTGTTGTAGTAAAGGGAATGCTAGACCTAGAGGCTGGCAGAACAACACAGAATCATGCTGTTTATTTCCTGGAAGATGGATGATAGACTCAGTATAGAGTATGAGACATAATATACGGTAGGTCAGGAAAATAAGATAAATATTTGGTATGATAGCACAAAATGGCATAATATCTTGCATCTGTAGAGAATATTCCACTTTGAAAATTATTGCATGAGAGTTAAAAAGAGTGAAGTTGTTTTTCAGCTTAGCATATAAAATTTACCAAGAATAATTATGTGATAATGCATACAAAATGATGAGAACAGAATATTTGGAAGGTTACCTGAGATTCACAAAATTATAAAAATAATCAGCGAGTGACTTAAAGGAAAGAAAGGGCAATGGAGAAAGTATGTCCACCACTGGACAAAGCATGCTTAGGCACAGGGTTTGAGTTGTAGTTGTAGAGTATAGCAGGGAAGTCGGTCAGGTTACTCCTCCATTCTTTTATTTATGACAAAGTGTGATGAGACTCTTGGGCCTGCCTGTGTCACAGGTCTTTTGTGAGGTTTCATTGTTATTGTAGGTGAAAGTATTTCTAAAATCATCCATCTTGCAGTTATGACCAAATGGTGTATCCAAAGACTGGTTCTGCTTAAGTTTAAAAACTCCCTTCTACCAGGGGACACAGAATAAAAATCAGTTTATTTTCTGCTTTATATTTGTATATGTGTGTGTATGCTCTCCTTCCTTCTATATTCATATCATTTGTTTTCCTCAGAGGCAGAGACCAATTTTGAAGTGAAGGAGATGTCTACAAAGTTGAACCTTTTTGTGGAAGGATCTGCCCTTCAAAGATGCATGAATGAGGGTCTCTGTGACTTCATTTTGAAAAAAATCTGTGACTATAATATCAATGTATACAAAAATCCAAAGAGTGACTGTGAATTTGAAACTAGAGAGAAATTCAGCCAATATTCAATCCTAAATCAGTATATGAAATTGGCCTCAGGAAATGACTTTGGTCAGGATAGTGAATACAGAAAATGTTTTCCTGAAGAAGTAGGACTTGTTCAGTCACATGAGAAACCTCCTGAAATGCCTGTGTATCGAGGTAATCTTGAGAGAAGGGCCTTTGCCTGGAGTTTAGACCTCAATAAAAATCCAAAATGTAAACATGTAGAGATGCTTTCTGTGAGTAATAAAGGTAGACCTTTCAGTCAGAACTCTGAATTTGGTTCACATCAAATAATCCACTCTGTAGAGAAACCTTATGAATGTAAACAATGTGGAAAGGCTTTCACTCAGAGGGGCAGTCTTGCTAAGCATCAGAGAATCCACACTGGAGAGAAACCTTATGAATGTAAACAATGTGGAAGGGCTTTCACATGGAGGGGCAATCTTGCTGTACATCAGAGAATCCATACTGGAGAAAAACCTTATGAATGTAAACAATGTGGAAAGGCTTTCATGCAGAGGAACCATCTTGTTGAACATCAGAGAATCCACACTGGAGACAAACCTTATGTATGTAAACATTGTGGAAAGGCTTTCACAGGGAGGAGCCATCTTGCTACACATCAGAGAATCCACACTGGAGAGAAACCTTATGAATGTAAACATTGTGGAAAGGCTTTCACACAGAAGAGCTATCTTGCTGAACATCAGAGAATCCACACTGGAGACAAACCTTATGTATGTAAACATTGTGGAAAGGCTTTCACAGGGAGGAGCCATCTTGCTGCACATCAGATAATCCACACCGGAGAGAAACCTTATGAATGTTCACAATGTGGAAAGGCTTTCACAAGGAGAGGCTCTCTTGCTGCACACCAGAGAATCCACACTGGAGAGAAACCTTATGAATGTAAACAATGTGGAAAGGCTTTCACATGGAGGTGTGATCTTGTTGCACATCAGAGAATCCACACAGGAGACAAACCTTGTGAATGTAAACAATGTGGAAAGGCTTTCACACAGAGGAGCCATCTTGATAAATATAAGAGAATCCATTCTGTAGAGAAACCTTATGAATGTAAACAATGTGGAAAGGCTTTCACTCAGAGGGGCAGTATTGCTAAGCATCAGAGAATCCACACTGGAGAGAAACCTTATGAATGTAAACAATGTGGAAAGGTTTTCACATGGAGGAGCCATCTTGATAAACATCAGAGAATCCACACAGGAGACAAACCTTATGAATGTATACAATGTGGAAAGGCTTTTACTCACAGAAGCTATCTTGTTGCACATCAGAGAATCCACACTGAAGAAAAACTTTATGAATGTAATCAATTAGGATAGGCTTTTGCATAAAGTTCCACAGTCATGTCAGAAAATCCCCACTGGAGAGAAACTTAATGAGTGAGGCTGAGCTTATGCTCATCACCTTTAGATTATTTAACATAAGAGGATCAACACTAGGGAAAAATTTTAGGGATATGATCAATGTGGGTAAGGCCTTCAGGCAACAATCATCTCTTATTCCCAAGCAAGAATTCCTTTTGAATAGAAACTTTATTTCTGTCATGAATGAAGAAAGACATTGATGTGGAGAATCCAGAGCTTTTTCAGAAGGAGAAAATGTCTTCTGAACAGATCAGTTCCAGATGGATCCCCTGTAGGAAGGCTTTCAGCCAGAGATCATCTCTCATTTCATGTCAGAGGATTCATAGTGCAACAAAACCCCATGACTGTGCTCAAACTTCTGTATTTTCCTCAGAAGGAGGGTGATCACTCTCATTTGGAGAAGTGCAAATGATAATAAGTCCGAGGGACCAACCCACATCTATTAGAGTGGTTATTATGACAGAAAAGAATACGACAAAAGTTCGAGGAGATGTGGGAAAATTGAGATACTAATGAACTACTGGGGGAGTTGTGAACTGATTCAAAAATTGTGGAGAGTGCAGTTTTGAACTATGTCCAAAGGGCATTAAAAAAGGAAAAGGACTTAATAAGTATTTAAAAAGAAATCTTAAAACTGTTCTTTTGGGGATGTCAAAAAATTGGAAAGAGGAAACTCATCACTTGGTAAATGGCTGAATAAATCGTGACATAAAATTGTAATGGAAAAGTATTGTTTTATAATCAGTGAGAAGAAGGAGGTTAGAAATATCTTGAAAGACTTGGCAACTGATGCAGACTGAATTTAACAGAACCAGGAGAACATGGCACATTGTGACAGCAATATTGTATGCAGAACAACTATGAATTGAGATATTCTCAACAATATAAGGATCCAAAACAATCCCAAAAAACTCAATAAAATAATTTCATCTGTTTCCAGAGAAAGAAGTGATGGAATCTGAATACAGATCAAAGAAAAGGTTTTTCACTCTTAAATTTATGTTATTAGTTTTAGTTTAGTTCCACAGAAAGATCAATATGGAAAAATGTTTTATAGGATTGCACATGCAAAATCTATATAAGGTTGCTTAATATCTCTTGGGCATGGGGGAGAAAATCCAGTACTCAAAATGTTTTTAAAATGTTGGATATTGTCTTTACACATCATTATCATCAAAAATAAAAAATAAGAAATAAGAAATGATCAGTAGTGAACAACATTCTTTCTGGAATTAAGGGGTATAGAGGGAATGATTACAGGAAAGGCTTCACCTTGAGCTCATACTTGACTGTCTACTGGATACATTATGCAGGAGATAAGATTCAATGTCTCCAGCAGAAGACTTCCTTTTAAAGGGGTCACTTATGCATCACTTCCTGTGCCTTCCCCCTAGTTTGCATGTCCAGTCACAATAGATGCTTCTCATAGAACTGCCTAGGGAGCAGTCAGTTGATTCTGATTCGTCACCAAACTCTAGCACACGTGGGTTATGAACCTCCCAGAATTGGAGGTATTCTCACCTTTGGTGATTAAAGATGAGCAGTATAGACTTAATCTAATTATCACACTAGTGATTAATATCATGTAACCCTGAAATTTGGAAATATGTATTATTATTGCCTTAGACACTGGAGCCTCCAGAATGGTATTGATGAGTACACCTGATTCTGATTATGATTCCATTGGCTAACTAAATGTAGTTGGGGTTTCAGGGCCACCCCTAAAGGTCCCAAAGTTTTCCCCTCTAATGGTGTCTGTGGGACCCCTATCAGTAGAACATTCTTTCCTTCTAATACCTAGCTCCCCAATAAATTTGCTAGGGAGAGATCTTTTATGCAAGCTTAGAGCCACAATAACTTGCTCTCCAGATGGCTCTATGTCACTAGAATTGCCTAAGGAATCCTTAAATTTGCTCCCTGTACTTCTTTTAGACAGGAGATGAAGGAACCTCCCCCCTTTGAAATCCCAGCTGATATACTTGAGTCTCTCTGGGCCACATCATCTTCTGTAATGCAGGGTTGCAGCAAAAGCTCTTGCTTTTGCAAACCAACTGTAGTAGCCCTGGCAGTTGGAAGGAATAGTATGTTGACCCTGCCCTCACAGAAAAACCGTTGGAGGCTGGGGGTATAAATATCCCTGGAGTACCAATTAAAGGGCCTTTTGCTTTTGGGGCTTTGGGGCTTTGCCTGATTTCCTTGGATCTCTCCCTTGACCTCTCCATTGACATCCTACTATTCCCTGGATTTCCCCATTGGGCCCTGGGAGAAAGGGTGATTTGGTCGGTGGAAATTGTGGGAATTAGATTTATAGACAGGCAGGAATAACCTAAACCAAATCAACACTTCATCTAACAATCTGCTGAACCTTTACATCAGGGCAGAGAAATTATCCTTGGCTGAGGGAGCTGGTTCCATCTGCCTGATTCCCTTTCCAGTGACCCCTTCCCCAGTACTAGCTTCTCCCCTAGCCGACCTCAACCCCTTTTCCCTCAGCTTACCCCTGACAATAAATAAACCCCTTTGGCTTTATACAAAGAGCTTCTGTGAATCATTTTACTGAGCATTAGTGGCAAGGCTGAAGAAGGAAAGGAATTATTTTATTTCTTGAGGGCAAATCCAGGCATTCATCTTGGGCAGGAAGTGGCCAGCTGTCACTTCCTGTAAGGTTTCAGTTTTCACTGGCAGGGAGGGGCCTCTTGACTCCTCCTCCAAGGGAGCTTAGAAAAAAGAGCAGGAGACTGAAGAAACCCTTCAGTACCTAGCCTCTGTGATTAGCCTGATTGATCAGCAGCCCTTCATATATTCCCCATTCATTCCTTAACCTCCTATATCCTATCTATTCCACAACATATCATATTTCCTATTTATTTCATAACACTTCTGATGTTGGCCTATTTAAATCAGCTGTTCCTGATCAAAACAAAAGGTGCACCACCTCCTTCCATTCCTCAGTATCCTCTATCAAAAGCAGCAATTGAGAGAATTATTCTAGTGATAGATTCATTAATTGAACAAGGAACAATAATCCCATGCAAATATGAATATGATACACCCATCCAACATGTAGAAAAGCCAAAATTAAATGCAAATGGAAAAACTGTCTATAGATTTGTCCAAGATTTAAGGGTTGTAAATAATCATGTCATGAAGAGACATCCTGTGGTTCCAAGCACAACCACAATTATCTACTGTATTCCGGGCACAGCCACATATTTCACCATGATAGATTCGTGTTCGGCATTCTTCTCAATCCCTATTTTTGAGAATTCCGGGAATATATTTGCCTTCACCTGGAAAAGTTCCAATGTAACTGGTGTTGTTTGCCCCAATGGTATGTGGATAGTCCCACATTCTTCTCACAGATTTTAACACAAGATTTAACAAATATTAAGTTTAAGGAGAGCTGTTTGATGTACTTTATAGATGATTTGCTCTTGGCCTCACTAAATGCCACAGTATGCCAGGAAGATAGCAAACATTTCCTTTTAGAGCTACATAAGAGAGGCCACAAGCTCTCAAAGGCAAAGGTTCAGTGATGTCTCCCCAAAGTGAAATATTTAGGATTTATTTGAACTGCTTATGCCCTGTTCCATTTTCCTTAAGGGCATTGAATATATTCAGAAATTGATTGCACCCTCCACTAAGAAACAGTTGAGGGCAATTCTTGGAGCAACAAAGTTTTGTAGGCAGTGGGTCCCTTGCTATGGAGAAGTCACTAAACCCCTTAAAACACTGACAAAAAAGTCAGTCCCTGAACCACTTAAATTAGAGGCAGAACACTTGTCAGCTCTTTCTAACTTAAAGCAGGATATCCTGTCTGCCCTAGATCTAGGCATCCCAGATTACAACAAGTCATTTACCTTGTATGTACTGTGAAAGGAAGTTCTTGGTTCTCTTTGTTCTGAGTTTACACTTGTGAAAAAGGAATCCTTTATTCTCTTTGCCTAGTTGGAAAAACTTTGGTTAACAAGATTGTGAGGACAGGATTAACTTTCCTTTGTCTACTTTTACTTATTTATTTATTTGCTTGTTCATTTATTTTTTTATTTTTTGGGCCCTTGCCTTCCCTCTTGGAGTCAATACTGTGTATTGACTCCAAAGCAGAAGAGTGGTAAGGGTAGGCAATGGGGGTCAAGTGACTTGCCCAGGGTGGGAAGTGTCTGAGACCAGATTTGAACCCAGGACCTCCCATCTCTAGGCCTGGCTCTCAATCCACTGAGCTACCCAGCTGCCCCCTCCTTTGTCTACTTTTAAATTAATCAACAAAAGCAATACACCCATACTCAACCCTAAAGTAATTCTTAAAACAGGAGTTTACACATCCAAAAGGAAGACACCCATACTTAACCTTAAGTAGAGGGAAGTGTGCAAGTGAATCCAAACTCAGAAATATGTGAGGAGAGTTAACACCTTTAGAGGTGACAAGTCAATCCCACTGACACTGCTTCAGGCCAGGGCTGGACAATTTGGAAGCTGTGATTGGCCCCTGTGAAGAAGGGCAGGAACAGGAAACCACCATAAAAGCCACAAAATCCTTGGGTTGTGGCAATCTCATGAATTTGAGTCTCATGGAAATTGTCTCCTGGAGATAGTCTTCAAGGGAACTTCACTGGAGACTTCATTGTGAATCATGGCTTCAACTTAGAATCAGTGGTTCCCAAACTTTTTTGGCCTACCGCCCCCTTTCCAGAAAAAACATTACTTAGTACTCCCTGGAAATTATGAAACTATTTATTGAACATTCAGAATAGAATGTAATACAAAAAAAATTGTGGCCATCACTGCCCCCCTGGATCACTGCAGCACCCACCAGGGGGTGGTAGCGCCCACTTTGGGAATCACTGACTTAGATTCTGACTCCTGGGCTACTTTGTTGGGTGAGTGAAAAGGGCTGACTCCTTTCCTAGTTTCCTAAGAGATTAGCTTTCATCTTGGAGGAGTCCTTGTAGTTACTCACTACCAGCCCTCCTGGCTAAGGTCTAGAATAGGTATTTTCTCTAACCTCTCTCACATTTCTCTACTTTATTGTTTCCCTTCTAATTTGGTAAATAAACTTCTGACTTGAGATATAATAACTTCGGTACCCACATTATTTCATATAATTTAAGTCCAACCACTAAATCTAACCTTTACATTTTATGAACAGAGGCTTCAGGTGTTTTAACTCAAACTTTGGGACCTGCTCCGTGCCTGGTTGCTTATTAATTGGCCTGATTGGACCCAGTAGATTCAGGCGCACCACCATGTTTTAGAGGCTTAGCTGCCACAGCCTTGCTAGTAACAAAATGTGCTGATTTAGTATTGGGATGCCCTTTAACCATAATGTGCCCACGTGAAGTTGAAGCATTGTTTCTAAAACACAGAACAGGTATTTTCTGATTAGAGATTTGCAAGATACGAGGTAACCTTGTTAGGTAATGAAAATATTACCTTGAAACGCTGTACAGTTCTAAATCCTACAACCTTGCTTCCTTATTTACCAGTTTCAGAAGAACCTTTGCACAGTAGTGAATCTTTAGTGTCCATGGCTGAAAAACCTAGAGATAATATACTGGATACTCCTTTAGACAATTCAGACTTAGTCTTATTCACTGATGGTTCTTCTTTCATGAGGGATGGCTTTACTGCCCTCAAATATAAATGCTCAAGGTGCAGAACTGATAGCTCTAAAACATACCTGTATAATTTCCAAAGATAAGAAGGCAACAATTTACATCTAGTTAGGCATTTGGAATATGTCAGGGCATGCTATGGCTTCAAAGGGGATATTTAACATCAGCTGGAAAATGTATAGCAAATGCAAAACTTATTAATGAAGTTCTTTTTGCCTTTCAGCTTCCTGAAGCCTTAGCTGTAGTTCATTGCCCTGCCCATATAGGTGGCACTGACCCTGTTTCTAGGGGGAATTACTGGGCAGATACTGCTTCAAAGCTAGTGGCCTTAGAAGGGCCTGAGTTAATTTTAACATTGGCAACTAGTGATGACTTAAATTTGTCCATTTCTTATAATGACAAGGAAATAGAAAAATGGAAGCATACATTTAAAGCAAAATTGATAAATTGAGTCTGGGTATTACCAGAAGGAAAACCTCTATTCCCTAGATGTTTTTATCACCATTTGCCAATCCATTAACAAAAATGGTCACTTTAGCACCCAGGGCATTGTAGATTCTGTTAAAAGATTAAGGATAGCCCCTGGCATAACTATCATAGCCTCTAAAGTGTATACAGCTTGCCCTACCTGCCAAGCATTTAATCAGCACTCCTTTCATGGCAAAGTTTTTGATGGGCATTCTCTGGCTTACACACACCTTTTGAATACCTACAAATTGATTTTATCACCATGCCAAAAGCTGGACAGTATAAATTTTGTCTGGTCATAGTGGATCAGCTGACCAGATGGCCTGAAGTGTTTCCTAGTACTCGAGCAACAGCCTCTTTTGTTACCAAGGTTCTCTTAAAAGACATTATTCCTCGCTTTTGCCTGCCAGCACAAACTGATTCAGACAAGGAGACCCATTTTACCAATTTGGTTTTGTCTCAGATATATTCTTATTTTGGGATAACTCCCAAATTCCATGTGTCGTATCATCCCCAGAGCTCAGGCAAAATTGAGAGAATGACTCGAGATCTTAAAACTATGATTGGAAAATTGTGCCCTGAGATGTGGGAGGCCAATAAGAGAAACAGAGTCTCAAATAGATATTTTTATCTGGACTCCATCGAAAGCTACTCTCCTAGTCAGAACCAAACAGGATGGGCTATCTAAGATAAAAATCTTGACTCCTCTTTTGACTCCTTTTCTGTCCATACCTTTTTCTTATTGGAAAAGCATTATAGTCTTATTGGAAAACTTTAAGTTCTTAGCAAACCAGAAGTCAAGAGGTTAACATTCTCCCCATTGGTCAGGAATGTAACTACTTGTTTTCAAAAGTAGTTTGAGACAACCAAGGCCAAAAACTCAGGGGCTTATTGACCTAGCAAAATATTCCCAGACTTAGCTTACCAATAATGAGGCAGCTAGAAATCAACTTTGTACTTTATCTTCACCTTGAAGCTTCTGAAGCTTCTGTGTGTAATTGCATTTTCTGTGCAGCCATAAATTTTTCTCTGTGCTTTTGGGTGAAAGGGAGCTTGAATTTTATATATAATAAACTTGTGACTCAATCGCACTTTGGAGAAGCGGCTATGAGCTGACAGTAAAGATTATCTCCCACCTCTTTCTTTATCAACTAAGCCATCCTTATCAGATTATCGGAAGATGCTGGATATCTTTCAACCCTGAGACTCATTTAAAATGGCCTGAAATTCTCTCTCTGGCCCTATTTTACCTTTGTAGCAGGCCTAGGGGAGATCTACACATCTCACCATTTGAGATGCTGCCTGGATACCCTCCTATCCAAGCTAAGCCTTTTTCTCCTGCACACACATCATTACTTGGGGGAGATACTTCTATTGCCTCATATATACAGGATTTGCAAATCAAATTGCGAGAACTCCATGAATCTGGAGCTGCTATCCAAGCAGGACTGATAGATTTCTTGCTCCATGACTTACACCCAGGTGACAAGGTGTACATAAAGAACTTCCAGCACACTGGGGCAACTCAGCCTGCTTGGGAAGGTCCATTCCAAGTCCTGTTAAGCACTCCAACACCTATCAAAATTGGACAGAAGGACTCTTGGATCCATTGCTCACATATAAAGAGAGCACCTTCTATAGATAATGAGTGACAGTATCCTGTCATGCTTAGTATATTTGCTGATTTAATTTTGCTTTTAAGTTTACATATTTATTTAATCTATAATATTCTGTTACACTATGTCACTTTCTTTTACTGTGTTTTTTGGCTATTAGCTATATATTCTGTTGCATTGTCTTTATTTGTACCGTCCTATACCAGGACTGGAGAAAATACCATTATAAAAGTCCATAAACTAGTTGGACTAAACTTTTATTAGCAACCTTTGGAGAAGTTGATGTACTCTTATGATTTGGGGGGCTTTTTTGAATGTACATTAGCTGCTGTACTACTCTTTAAAAAATCTGTTAATTGGTGAAAATCATGTACACTTACACTGTGGATTATGGCCAAGTTAAAAAGCAAATTGATCTCATTTTTTGGTGGGAAAGCTTTGTATTATTTCCCTACTTGGGTGATTCCTTTTCATAGAAGGTGAACTATATATTTTTTTATATTCAAAAAAATGTATTATTGTTTTTCCTTGTATGTGCAATAGAATATTTGAATTTTCTTTTTTCTCTCATTTTTTGTACTTGAAGCACATGTTACCAGTATTAATGGTTTTTTTTTTTATTTTGCACTAGGATAAGTTTAAAATGTCCATTAGCTCTAATGTAAATGCATACCCAAAAGCTTGAGACTATGGAAACCTACTACTGATTGTTAAATATTATGGGACTTTGATTAATGATTGTGTCTGATTCCAGGAGAAGGAATCACAAAAGAGCCACTGCACAGTGCCAAGGAGCACAAAGTTAACCTGCACAGTGCCTAGGAGCACAAGGTCAAGGAGACAAATCAATCCTGGTGGGATTGATGAGATTCTGTGACAAGACAGGAGACTTGGAACTTATTTTGGGGTTCGATGAAGCAGCTGTTTGCAAAGTTAAATGCAGGGTGCCAGATCCAGACTTCTACCAAGTACCTCAGTTTGTCTTTCATTTTGGTTCCCCTATCCCTGAGAACAAAGGTAAAATCAGAACATGGAATGATATTTCTTTTCTGCTTCAAAGTCTAGTCCCTTTCTCTCTTTCATAATATGGCAATTTTCTGTAGTCCTGCTGCTGATTGGGTAAGTGCATAATTGCTACTATAGGCTTGTGGGACATAAATCAGTTTAATCTGGCCCTGATTCAAGGACCTATTATGGGTTTATTCTTCCTTACTTAGAATTTTTACACATGAGACTTTGATATTTTATGTTTCACCCAGAAGTTACTTTTTTCTTTTCTTTTGATTTTTTTGATGTTTTTTATTTTGACAAATGATTCCTATACCTCATAACTCAGCCATGTATCGTGGGGTAATCTGTGTGTTTGTCAACACCCTCCTCAGAGGGGATTGTAGTACTGTCATAAAATTCTAGATTTATAAAAAATTTTCGTTTGAGAGTAATTTTAGGATAAGAAACTTGCTACCTCCCTGAATCAAGAAAGTGAACTATCTGGAGAAGGTACTATAAAAAAGCCTGCAGAAACCACACACTGCACCAAAAGATTCAGAATGAACTTTGGGATGTAGTGAATTGAACTGTGTGGGGTTGAATGCCTTTATTTTGAATGCAAATTCTTATGCCAAAGGGCATATGCCCCCTAATTTGCTTTTTGTCAATGCGCCTAGCAATCACTGGTTTTGTTCTCTTTCTCTTTTACTTCCCTCTTATCCCCAAATTATTATAATTTCCCCTTAGAAAGTGCAATATTGTATGTACCTCTAGTTAAAGATCTTCAGAGACATAAGTTGGTTATGTGTAATGATTCATCAGGGAAACTAGGCATGTAAATCTGGGAGATTTCTACATGCTCATTTCCCAATGGAATCATAGGGGGGATTGTGTGGATAGAAGTTGTTCCCTAGGACTCTCTTTCCCAGCATTCCATTTTCTTTCTCATGTTATATGTTTATGTAAGTAGGATAAAGTTTTTCTCTGACCTCGTCTCTTGCTCTCTGTTCCTGGTAATGCAGTTTTGGAGGTTGGGTGAATGCCAAGCAGGAAAATTTTACTCACATGGCTTTTCTTAGGTTTTCATACTTTTGTTCTTTTATTTCTTCTACTTCAAGTGATTATTAATAAATCTTACAAAATATAATATTTGGAGTTATTGGATATTAATTTAAATTTAACCCAACTTAACTGAAAGAGGTAAATCCTGAAAGTGATTTCTATGGAACAGAGACCCCTGACCATTGTGAATAATACAACTTTGAAAAGACAAAATGGGGGATTTGTGTGGAGGGAAAAAATCAGTAGTGCATTATTCACAATTATGGTTCTATAGAGATTTAATTTATGGTTGGACTAAATATAAGAGAATGTGATTGCCGATTTAAAAAAATAATACAGCTCAAGTCAAAATGATTTTTAGCAGCTTTATTTACAAAAAGAGGGAAAGAGTGAAAGTAGAGAAATGCAAAAGGAGGGTAGAGAAGGTATCTAACCTAATACACTAAATATTACTCCAGGGCCCTGGCTCAACACACGCAGGGCTCATTAACCCCTCAGCTGGAGGATTTCATGTTGAAGGGTTTCACCCACATGACCTCCTCCAAGAGGGAGGCCTCTCTGGGGCTAATCTCTCCAGAAGCCAGGACAGGAGGGTCACCTTTTTTCACTCACCCAATCCAAAGTCCAAAGGGAGAAGATCCAAGAGCAGTTCAAGTTGCCAGAGTCTCAGGTCCAAGTGAAGCTGAAGACTGAAGTCCCAAGGCGAAATCCTGAAGAAGATCCTCCAACCTGAAAATTCAAGATGAAACCGTCAGAAGCAGTCCAAAAGCCTCAGTCCCAGTCCAAGCTTCCCCATACTACAGATTCAGGCAGAAGACTTCAAAGACTTCCTGACAGGAAGATTAGGTCCTTTTTATGGATGTTTCTTTATGTCACTTTCTCCACTTTACGGGGACCAGTTGCAGTCTTTAAATTTGCTTAGCACTGCACAGGAGGCCAGTATTTGTAGGTTCCACCTCATGTCCTATGAGGGTGTAAACTCATAAAGGATTCACAAGTTTCTGACTATTTGAGTTGAAAGGGTAGAACTCTAAATGGCTTGTGAGTTCCCCCACCTAGTGCCAAGTAAGGGTGTTCAAGTTTTGGTTGATTAAATTTAAAAGTAGGCAAGGGGAGAATCAATCCCATCTTCACAGTTCATATCAGTATTAATAATAGTAGTGATAATTTTGGATCAATTATCCTTGTAACTCTCCTATATAGATTAATTCAGCTAGGCCTTTCAGGGAAGAGAGAAAAGAAACCTGTCTTCTCATAACAAACAGCAGAGACATTTTCTCCCTGAAGTGGAGAGACCCTTCACCTATCCAAGCCCCTTTTTGTTTAGTACTTCTTTAAAAGCAGCCAGATAAACACCTTTCCTTTTCTTTCTCAATTGACTTGTGTGTGGGATGAAATTGTGCATTATTACCCAGTATACATTGATTTAGTATTAGTAGTCATAGAATGGCAACTTCCTGTAGAAAATTAGTGAAGTTAGGTGCCTTCTGCTAGGAGATATCAATCTCTCCTTTTGAAGATGTGTGGAGTGAAATTCGGGTTGGGGGGCTCATACCCCCCCCCCATTCACTCTAATGAGCAGACAGGAGACTTGATAAGATGCTGGTAGAGAAAAGCTGCTTTATTTGGAGAAAATAGTGGATAGTAGAGGGGAGGGGAAGGGGAGGAAAAGAGATTCTGCCCACACAAGGGGCTTGCTCAAGGCAAAAATGTCCTCTCTTCTTCTGGGTACAATCACAGACTTTTATAATAATCCGGACACAAGATTCTCCTCCTCCTCTCTGTCCAATCCCACATAAGGGGCGGTTATAATGTTTATGGTCTTGAGTGTGTGATTTTCAACATTAAGTACCCCTAAAGTCGTCCATTATCCAGAAAAACCCATGATTATCGTGGGATTCCCAGGGAGAGGACCATAACGATACTTTTGAAGCTCACTGTACTTTCTCTCCTTCAGTTTATCTTATAGTTTGGCTTTCTTTCCGGGGTACAGATAAACTCTTCTCATGGTTTTTGAAAATAGGTTAGGAAAACTAGACATTTTATAGGGTTTGGGGAGCAGGCAGTTTTAGTCTAAGGAATAGTAACACTAAGGGGTCTTGAGAATTGGGGTTACAAGCCAAATACCACTCTGAGAATGACACACTGAATCTCATCCCACACAGAGTAGAGGAATCCCCCTCCCCAAGCAGCTTTATACATATATATGTGTATGTGTGTGTGTGTGTGTGTGTGTGTGTGTGTGTGTGTATATATATAGATATATAGATATTGATATATACATATATATATTGATATACATTTTCAAAAGTGACTAAGAGATACCCCCCACCCCGTTTCTTTTAGGAAGATATTTGGGTGTCCAAAATTCCATGAGAGAAATCTCAAAACTTACACGTTATAACCTTGACTAAGAGATGTTACAGCCTGAATGTTGCTACCTAAGGAATATTATAACAAAATTTGACTCAACTGAGAAATTGCAAACCTAAGGAATATTCCAAGATAAACACTCAGAAGCGTTAGGAAAGATTAAGGAGGATAGAGGAAGAAGAACAGGATACAAAAGCACTGAGAGGATAAAGGATGGGAAAGATTGAGGAAGAAGGAGAGGACAAGATAAAGAAATATAACATATGTAAGAGGGGAAACTAGATATTTAAGGTATGGTCACCAGAAATCAGATTAATGCGATTTCAAATCAAAATAGACCCAAGTCAGGATGACTTTTATGGAAGTTTATTTACAATTAGGAAGGTTGAAGGTAGGGAAATTGAGAGAGAGAGAGAAACTCTGGCCCAGACCAGAGGCCCAAACCAGGTAGGGATTCAGAGGCCCCAGCAGAGGGGCACAGAGGTGAGTTTAACAAGGCTTCTAGCCACGAGGCTTCCTCCAATAAGAGAGGCCTCCCTGAGGCTGGAGCCTCCAGAAACGCCAAGGAAGGAGAGAGAGAGTCAGCCTGACTTATCCACGTGACATTTCAGAGGGAGGCCGTCTGAGGTCTCACCAAAGATCCTTCAACACCAAGTTCAAAGTGCCAACCGCCTCCACAGGAAGTTACCGTCATATTTAAAAAGTAGCAGCTTTCGTCACTTCTTGCATCCACCTCCAATTTCAAGTGGACAAATGGCAGCCTCAACGCTGTTTTGGACTGCCCAAAGGGCAGTTCCTTGTTCTTGATTTGTCACTTATTGTCACGTGTGGGTAACAGACCTCCCCCCTCCCCATTTAATTCTAAGTTGGGTGGGGTGACATTACTTCTGTTGGCTAGAGTCTAAAAGATGAATGAGGATGAGCTTATTCCATTTACACACACATAAACACTCAGATGACGGGAAAGAGGAGATAGCATTGTTATAACTATAAATTCTGAGTAAATCTGAGCATCTGGACCCCCTACTTCTGAGGCCTCTTTGACTATGGAGCCACTCTCTCTCTCCTCCCCCCCTCCACCCCCCCCAGGATACTGCCCCTCCCCAGGCAGTGTTCCCTCATTCTGTGGAATGGGGCCTCTGCCATTATCAAGTCTCCTGTCTGCTCATTAGAGTGATTCATGGGGGATGAAGCCCCACCCCAGAATTCTACTCCACACAACTTGCAATCAGCATTTCAAGGATTAAGAGAATGAAGCCCATAAGCCTAAAGCTAGTGTAAGTGACTTATGGGAAGAAAACTCTCCAGAAAATTGTTAGGAAGACTCTGGCTCCAGCCTTGTACATTCCTGAAACCTGACTGTGTGAAGCGGGTTTTGGGGGGAACCAGGAGTGCTAGAGAAGACATTGACAGGGAGCGGCCTTTATTAGAGAAAGAGCAGCCAGCAGGGAACATTGCTGGGTATTACCTCAGCCTTGTCCATTGGCTTACAAAAAGAATCCTTACTTTATAGGAAGCCTATGCCGGGGTGCCTGGAGTTCACCACCACCTGTGCCTGAGTCATTGGCTTCTTGGCCCACAGTCCTTGCCCCTGTTTTGGTTCGGGCTCTCCCTGAATCATGGGAGGATTTCTCCAATGAACACTTTCTCCGTTTTAGGCATAATTCAGGAATGTGCAAGGCCAGAGCCACCGTCTTTGGCACAGTTTTCTAGCTTTGCTGTATCTCCGAGACTCCGTGGCCTCCTCACTGGACTCTTCGGACTGCCATTTTCCTGGCATGTCATCCTCTTAACCCTTGAAATGCTGATTGCCAAAGGAAAGGCGGTTGCCTGGTCACTCTTAAAAGTACTCAGGACAGTCAGAAAGGGGCCTGGATGTGGAAGGGAGAGGATGTCTCCTCTGCTTGCTCTGCAGTGACGGGCTTCTTTTCTCTCCCCCCAGGGGCCCGCGGGGCTTATCTGTTGTTGGGATGGTGGAAAGAGAAAATACTTGTAAAGTGATCTAACGGGCTACGGAAATGCTGGCGGTTCCGGGCAAGCTCCCTCTCGGCCCTCCCAGGAGGTGGGGGTCCCCTGGGGCGGAGCACTGCCCACACGCCCACCAGTTGGGAGCTGATGGATTCTCCTGAAAAACAAAGAAGCAAACAAAAGCCCTTCGTCCCCGGGGCTCTCTGGGATGGAGGAAGCCAGCGGGGTGGGGGGCCGACCCAGAACTTGGTGGCAAAAACGGAAAGGTGAGCAGAAAGCCGGCCCCGGCCCGGGTGTGAAAGGGGCGGAAACACGTGAGGCACCCTGGAGCACCGGGGAGCCAAGCACTGGCCTACATTTCCCAGAAGTCGCTGCGGGCCCAGTGGGTGTGAACGAGAGCAGGAGGAAATAGGGGAGGAGCCTTCTGGGAAATGTAAACACGCCCGGCCGCGCCGCAGCCTCTGGGAGTTTCAAAGTCTAGGCGGGCAAGTGTGGAGCCTCTTCCTCGCCCCTTGGGGTGTGGGGAAACTGAGACCCTTGGGACCCGGGGTTTGAAGGGCGTCCCGCAGTCAGAGGAGGGAGCTTGGGGGGCTGCCACGCTCTGAGTCTGGGAACTCCCAGGAAGGGGGGCCCTCGGACAGAGCTGTCTCGCTCTTCCTGCCTCCGATGGGCATGGGGAGGTGAGGCCGGGCGGCCGGGGCAGGATGGCAATGGATGGACAGTAGGATGCTCCCTGGAGGGCCCCCCCGAGAGGCGGCGGGGCCTGATGGTTGGGAGGGGTGTGGGCTGAGAGTGTGTCATTCTCTAAGTAGTATTTGGCGGGTGACCCTCCGTGTTGCTGGGGCGTGGACCCAGGCTGCCCACCCCGGGGAGGTTTCTAGTTTTCCTGCCCTGTTTTCAAAAGCCTTGAGGAGAGTTTAGCGGGACCCTGGGGGGTGGGGGGGGGAAGGCCTGGGGAGCTTCCAGAGTATCCCCATGGGCCCAGCCTGGGAAGCCCCTGAGAGCCCCGCGGGGTTTTCTGGGCTATGGGGGGGAGGGGTCTTAGGGGTGTCTGTGGACAAGCTCGTGCTCCAGACGGTGCAGTCACCGGACAGAGGGAGGAGGAGGAGGATCTGGCGGCGGGATTATTATACACGCCTGGGACTGGACCTGGAAGGTCTCAGAGACGACATTTTGCTTGTATGGCCAGAATCCCTTTACCTTCCCCTCCGCGTTTTCTCCAAATGACTCGCTTTTCTTTGCCAGCACCTTGTCAAGTCTGCCCCCTTCCGGCCGGGGGAGTGAGAACAGGAGGCCAGGCCTGCCCCCGGCTCCTCGCGGGGGGCCAGGAGGACACTTGCTTCTCTCTGGCGTCCGAACTGGGGACGGAGGAAGGGCCTTCCTCTGCCGGCCCAAGCCGGAGCCAGGGGGTCCAAGGGAGGCTCTGAGGCCCTGTGACGGTGCCCATGGCTAGTGCTGGGCCATCCCCAGGGGAGGGAAATCTGCTTCTGTCGCCTAAAAGCCTGAACAGAAAGGAGCTGGGCTGGAGCTCCCTGTGAGGAGACTCTCCCCTTCCTGGCCACCTTAGCCACAACTCCTCTCCCACGTCAGGGGAGCCTGGGGGCGCTCAGGGGACAGAGGTTTAGGCCCAGAGATGGGGGTGGGGTGGGGTCCTGGCTCCCAATCTGGCCTCGGGCACGGCTTAGCTGGGTGACCCTGGGCAAGTCACTGAAACCCCATGACCTAGCCCTTTCTGTCCTTGTGCCTTGAACCAACACACAGAATTGCTGCTAAGATGGAAAGTCAGACTTAAAGACTATATGTATGTATGTACACGCGTGTTTCCCTGTGTGCATGTAAATGTATGTGCCCACGTGAGCATTTTCCAGCCTGCTATCCCAGGTCATTTGTTGCCCTGAAGGAAGGATGGCCCTAGCAGGTAATAACAATATCTATAATTGTAATAATATAATATATATTATAATGTAAATAATGTGATAATAAACAATAATAACGACCACAATAGTAAACACCTGGGAAGCCCTTGTTTTTATCACCCTCATTTTACAAAGGAGGAAACTGAGGCAGGTGGGGGCAAGAAACTTGCCCAGGGTCACACAGAGCCGCCCAGAGGCCCAGAGCCCCTCCCGGGTCCTTCCTTCTTGGGTCCTGCCTCGTCTGTGTGGGTGGAGTGGTTGGCGCCTCGTCCCCGCGAGCCTGGGCCCCCCTGGGGGCAGGGCTGCTCTCGCCCAGGCCTTGGACTCCTCCAGGCCCTGCCCCCCCACCCCCACTCCCTCTGAGGCGCTTAGTCAGTGTTTGCTGATTTAAGAAAGGGGGCGTGTCAGGAGGACGGACTGGACGGCCCCCGCCCCGGCCCGAAGGGGGCAGCAGACGGCCAGGAGACGGGAGGGAGAGAGAGGAGGAGGAGAGCCCCGGGGGCTGCTTCCCAGAATGTCTAGGCAGGAAATGTCTGGAGTCCTGTTTCAGCGCGCCAGCGAGGGCTGACGGGACCAAAGAGCGAAGCCCCGGCCCAAGGCTCTCCCCAGAAGCCGCCCCGGCGCAAAGGAGAGGCCCCAAAGCCCGGCGGGGTACCTTTCGGGGACGTGGAGCCGCGGTGGAGAATGGGTGATCTCCCGCAGAAGGAACCCTGCGGCGGTCGCTGGGGGCGGGAGCTCGGCTCCGATAGTCCCCGGTGCGGTGGCCCAGCTTGTGCTGACCAGCCCCTCCTGGATCAGTTTCCTTGTCAGCGAAATGGGGATAATTAGTTCTTGCTCTACCTTGTGGGCAGCTTTGGCCCCAGGATCCCGCCTTAGACACGGGAACCGAAGGGGCCTCGGACCCCGGAAGGGCCGGGATCCTCCGGGAGGGGTGGTCGGGGCAGAGCTGGCCTTTGGGCTCTTCAGGAATCGCGGAGGTGCGGAGCTGCGGCCGTGGAGTGGGGCTGCCTGCCCGGGTTAGGAACGCGATGCTGGGGAACTACAGGAACCTGGCAGGCCTGGGTGAGCCAGACAGCCGGCTCTCTGGGGAACTTCTCTTTGTCCCACCTCTCTTCACAGCCTCCTGCTCCCTCCCACCCACCCACCTGGCCTTCTCTCACACCCATCCCTCCATCTCCTGTCACTCTGCCTTTGCACTGGCAGTGCTTGTGCCTGGCTTGCCCTCCCTCCTGCTTTGCTTCCCGGCATTCCCATCCCTTCCAGATGAAGCTGCTCCCCACCGCCTACCCAGGGACCTCCCATGTCACTGCTGTAGCATCAGTGGGGTCACTTATCTTTTTTTCTCCGCACTTCCCGGCTCCAGGGGAGAAGCTGGGGTTGGGCCAGCTGGAGCCCAGGCCGCAGGGCCTCCTCCAGACTCTGCCCTCCAGGTGTGGTGAGGAAGCATTCATCCCCCAAACCCTTCCCTCCTCCAGGGCCTCCTAAAGTGAGGCTGCCTTCTCGCTGAGGCTGGCTCTGAGGCGAATTCCCAGCAGGGTCCTCCAGGCCTTCTTTTCTTGGAGCTGGCCTGGGAGGTGCAGCTGAGAAAGAACCACCATGCAGTGTTGATTCTAAGACAGAAGGTCCAGGTTCAAAAAGGAATAAAAGAAGTGGGGCCGCAGCACAGAATGGAGTAAAGCGATTTGGGGCAGGTGGCCCGGCTTGGGCCCTCCATCAGGCCAGAGTCTGGGGTGGTCTCCAGTGGGAGGGCCAGCTGGGATGACTCCAGAAGGTCTGGGATCACCAGGGGCCTGGAAGGCCGCCTCCTCACCTTTGGGAGCTCCCTCTGCAGTGGAGAATCCTGCTGGGCCCCATGAAGGCCTGCTAAACTCCAGCCCTTCCTTTTCATTCCAGAAAGCATTACAGTCCCGTCTAAGTGTGGGGCGTGGGGGTAAAATGTTATATTCTGTATCTTTTCGGATTGGGAAATGAGACCCGAATCCCGACTCCACTCCAAAGCTGGATGTTGTCCTGGAGCTAGCATTGCCTGAAAGACTCAGAAGGAAGGCTCTCCGGCTCTCCAACGTGGGAGAATCCAGGGAAGGGTGAAACAGCATTGTGGGGAGGCAAAAAAAGTCCCAAGACGGGAGAGGCCGTAGGAAGACCTGGACGGAAGAGTCTCCCTAATGATTTCTCATCCCCAAATTTTATTTCCACAAAGGGTACAGCTTTATACTGGCACAAAAGAGACTTTTGTCTCTGTCACAAACTCCCTTGGTGGTAAATTACTTTTAAAAAGTTTTTTTTTTCCCAAATAGATATTCAGAAGAGTTAAACTAATCCACAATGACATCAGTCACATAATGATGTGCCTTTCATCAGTATTTCTACCCACTGTTAACAAAATCTAGAAAGAAATAAAATTTAAAACTCCTCCATTCAAAATAATGGCACAATTCCCTAAATAGCTAGCTGTTAGATTGCTTACATATGTAAAATTTATATGAAAACAACTACAAAACTCTTTAAAGATATAAGGGCGGACTTAAAGCACTGAGATTTTTCAGGGTTCATGGTTGGGTCGTGTCAATATAACAAAAAGGACAATACTATCTAAATTATATTACAGATTTGGTGTTGTAACAAGCAATTTACCAGGAGGATACTTTAAAGACACAGATAACAGCAACAACAAATGAAGAACAGTCTAGAATCTCAGAGAAAAAACTATGTAGTGCTTTTTTTAATGGACCCATGAACTATAGTTTTAGGAGAGAGGCTCCTCAGAGTGCTTTGAGTCTGTCTCCCAGGGTGTCTTCTCTGCCATTTCAAAGTTACAAGGTAACTTAGTGGAAAGTTCCACATTACAATACATTCCTATTCAGATTTTTTTTTCCTTATCTTAAGTTGGAAGGATGCTCAGAGGAAGATAAGGAAATAACTTAAATTTCCAATGTTATTAGTATTTAAGTGAGTTACAAAGGAATACATGAATGAATGAATGGGAGAAAAAAAAAACAACAAAGCTTAAGTTCTTCCTGTATGCCAAGCACTCTGCTAAGTTCTGAGAATACAAGTACAAGAGCAAAGATGGACCTTTGCCCTCGAGAAGCTTATAGGCTAAAGGGGAAGAGGACATACCTAGGAGAGGGTGACCAGAAAGGGACATTTTAACCTATAGATAATATTTAAAATTAACACAATTAATTGTCACACTGTGATCTCATTGATACAGTGATTTCCACTGTGTGTTTGGGCACCAAAAATCATCTTAAATACAAGATGAGGGAGGCATGATTAGAGAGCAGTTCTAGGAAAAAAAGCTAGATTTGAATGGGCTGCAAAGGTGATATTAATGAGCTCTGACCTCAGGAAAAAGGGAAAGTTGGATGTCAGGGCCAGGAGAGGGACAAAAAGATGGATCCATAGCTGCCTCCTTCTAATAACAACATTACTACTCTCCTTTAACTTCAGGGTCTTGGTCTCCCAAGACAGCAGGCTTGTAAAATATTCTATTTCCTTCCCAGACTTACCTGGTGGTCCTTGGGGAAGACTGAGTCATTCTGGCCCTTTAAAAAAAACCCAAACCAACAGATTTGCTCTGCTTCTCAGTGAGGGAGAAGCCACCTTTGCATAGAGGAAAAAGAAAGACTCAAGGATCAAATTAGCTGGGATGTGGAAACCAAAATGCTTAATGAGATGAATAGAGGCAAAGCTTCTACCCTGCTTTTCCCAGGCCTCTGGAGTATTGTGTTCAGTTCTGGTTATCAAGGCTAGAGAAAGACATTGACAGGTTGGAGAATATCCAGAGGAAGGCAGTCTAGTCAGTATGGCAAAGGGACTTGAGTCCATTCCATGACAGTTGGTGGAAGGAACCAGGAATGTTTAAGCCTGAAGAAAAGAAGCCTTAGGAGGGCAAGCTAGCTGTTTTCAAGTATCTGAAGGACTGTCCCACAGAACAGAGGTTAGACTTCTGTGTAGTTCTTAATGGCAGAAGCACGAGAAATGGAAAGTCGCAAAGAGGCCAGTTTTGGACCAATGTCAGGAAATAGTTCTTAATGAGAGCTGTCCAAAAAGGGAATGGGTCTCCTTGAGAGGTGGCGGAGTCCTCAGCCTTAATAGCCTTCAGGAAGAAGATGGACTACCACTTGTTGAGAATTTTATAATGGGGAATACTTCCTGGAAAAGTTGGGCCATAGGCTGCTGAGGTTCCTCCTGGTTCTCCCATGTATTTCGCAACATGGCTGTCACTTTCAGCTGCCCTCCTTACTGATCATATTTTATACTAACACATGGATCTAATTAGATCTTAAAAACAATAATGTTTGTGTATTCTTTGTAAGTTTGCAAAGTTTTACGAATAGGTTCTCATTTGATCCTCAGATAACCTTAGGAGGGAGGTTATTATTATTCCCATTTTACAGATGAGGAGACTGAGGCACAGAGAGGTTAAGCCCATGGTTACAAAACTGCTCTGTGTCAGGCTCATTTGACCCCAGAGTCCTTCTAACTCCAAATCTAGTACTTTTTCCTTATGTGAAGATGACTTCTCCCTCACTGGGCAGGGCAGATCTGTTAAACAAAGACTCAGAATGACTCAGTCTTCCCCAGGAACCACCAGATAGGACTGGGGAAGATATAGAATATTTTACAAGTCTGCTATCCTGGGAGTCAGGGATGCTAAAGTTAAAGTAGTGTAGTAGTAATGGACTCTTGTTCTTAAGCCCAGTTCTTAGAGGGAGGCAACCAGGGGTCCATCTTTTTTACCTTCTCTTGTTCTGTGCAGATGCCCATGGGCAGGGAGATTGCCTATGCCCACCATTCAGGGCCTTGAAATCCAACCTTCCCTTTTTCTTTTTTTTTTTTTTTAAACCCTTACCTTCTGTCTTGGAGTCAATACTGTGTATTGACTCCAAGGGAGAAGAGTGGTAAGGGTAGGCAGTGGGGGTCAAGTGACTTGCCCAGGGTTACACAGCTGGGAAGTGTCTGAGGCCAGATTCTCCTGTCTCTAGGCCTGGCTCTCAATCCACTGAGCTACTCAGCTGCCCCCTAACCTTCCCTTTTTCCTGAGGTTACAGAGCTGATCATCCTTATCATTCCCAAGGACACCAGACAGGGACTAATTTCCTAACAGTGGCCAGGGTCCATTCTGGGAACAGGAGACGAGCATATTATGAGACAAAGGACAGAAGTAGGATTCAAAAGAGCCTTTTGGGACATGGAAACTAGGTTGAGTTGGGAAGGGGATGGTAAGAGTTGAATCTAGGCTGCCATCAGCCTTTAAGGTCAGCTTTGACAAATGGGATAATCTCTGGCAACAAAAATAGTCCATCCTCAGCCTAGCTGCATTAATTTCATTTTTAATGTAAAAGCTTTTTGATATTATATAAATGAAATGATTTTTTCTATTTTACATATATAAAACATCTATTCTATCCTTTGTTTGGTTAAGAATTCTCTCCTTGCTGTGGTTATGAGATATACCTCTGGGCATTTCCTCTGCTATTTTTAAATGATATAACCATTTATATTTAATTTTAGTATCCATTTGGAACTTATTGTCGTATATGGTGTAACATGATAGTCTTTTTGTTAATTGCCAAATTGCCTTTCAGTTTTTCCAGCAGGGTTTTTTTTTTTATCCATATGGAATTCCCCGAGTTATCTGTGTTCTCAAATGTCAAACATCAAATTATTAAATGATGTCTGACTTCATCTTATTTATTTTGTCACTGTGATAGGCTTTTCTTTAATTGGTTTAGTAATGGCTATTCTGTAGTAGACTTTCAGGTCAAGAAGTTCTAGACCTCCTTCATTCCTATTTTCCCCTCTGTTATTTCCTTAGAAAGGCAAGAAGGGAAACTTATAAGGAGAAAAAAATTGTGTATCAGATATCTTGGAACAACAGTTATCTACACTCTGTATGTAAGATTAAAAGTCAATTCTGGGGGCAGCTGGGTAGCTCAGTGGATTGAGAGCCATGCCTAGAGACTGGAGGTCCTAGGTTCAAATCTGGCCTCAGAGACTTCCCAGCTGTGTGACCCTGGGCAAGTCACTTGACCCCCATTGCCTACCCTTACCACTCTTCCACCTATAAGTCAATACACAGAAATAAAGGGTTTAAAAAATAAAAAAAAAAAGTCAATTCTTAGCAGATGATGGTGAAACCATATGGATAAACAGTTTTTTCTTCTTGCAGATTTAGAGATAGAAAGGCTGTTTTGGATCATCTGCTTTTAGTAATTAGGAGACTGAGACTTGCCTAAGGTCCTAAATTAAGTAACTCCTGTGTCCACATTTGGGACTCCTAGATAGCCCCTGCCCATGCCAGCCTCCTGGACTCATTGACCCTACACATGTATCCCACATGTATTCTCAGGAGAATTGATGAGAAGGGTCCCATATCCTAGTTCAGGGAATGGGCATAGAAGAGGAGTTAGGACAGGAGTGTGCTGGGTAATAATCAGCTTTCAGAAGGGGGAAAAGTGTGACAAGATCCTTAAGTTTAACATGTTAAACATTTTTCCATCATTTTTTAAAAACTAGATGATGAACTAAGCCCTGACTTAGAGAATTTCTTGATTTTCAAAGTATAAATTTAAATGCACACATTGAAAATTTAACCATCCAATCAGTGGAATAAATTAAGTAATCAATACATGAAAGTTTATGTCCATAGCAACTTAATGTTCGATAAACCCAATACCCAAGCTTTTGGGGAAAGAACTCACTATTTAACAAAATCTCTTGGGAAAACTGGAAAGCAGTCTGGCAGAGATTAGGCATGGATCAACATCTCACACTATATCCTGAGATAAATTCAAAATGGATGCTTGATCTAGAAATAAAGGGTGACACCACAAATATATTAGAGGAACATGGAAAAATTTACCTCAGACTGTGAAGATAGGATTAACTCTCCCCTATTATTCTTTAGATTTTAGCCACCAGGCACATATATATACCCCCATGAGGGAGGTCTATGACCCATGTGTGCTAGTGTGAGTGACAAATCAAAAACCACTGATTGCCCCCTGGGCAGTCTGAAGCAAAGTTAAAGCTGCCATTTGTCTAGTTAAAGTCGAAGGAAGACACAAGAAGTGATGCAAAGAACTGTCTTTTAAGTATGATGGTAACTTCCTGTGAAGAGGTTTTTCCCCTTTGAACTTGGCCTTGGAGGAGCTCAGGCTTGAGACCTCAGACTGCTTCCCTTTGGACTGCCACATGGGTGAGTGAAAAAGGCTGACTCCTTTTCCTTGGCTTTCTGGAGGCACTAGCCTCCAGAGAGGCCCCTCAACTTGGAGTTGGAAGCCTTGTTTAATTAACCTCTGTAGGCCCCAGTAAAGGGGCCTCTGAAGCCCTGGTTCAGACCAGGCTAGAGTAATATTTTCTTCTCTCTCTCTCTGTCTCTCTCTCTCCAGAGAATGAGATATTAGACAAATACGTAGAAAATGTGTTAAGAATTGTTGTACAGTGGTCAAAGACTCCTTTAAAACTAGCTACCCAAATTGGGACTCTGTGGATGAAATGAGAAGGGTATTAGTCTACATTTTTAAAGGCCATGCACAAAAAAATGAGGAAAACAGTGAATCAATGGAGACCTTAAAGAAAATAAAATGTTAAAAGAAAAACTAAAAAATCAAGGAGAGACCATAGCCCCTTTACAGGAATTCACAAATAAACCACCAAAATATTATTTATGTGGAAAACATGGCCACTTAATGTTAAATTGCAGAAACTAGAAACAAGTATTCAATAACACGAATTTTAGGAGAAATAACAGATAAAACAATGATCAAAATTTTAATAAAAACAATGATGGAAATAATACTTCAAATGAAACAAATGATAATACACAACAAAATGCCCAACAACAGTATATAGAAAATGGAGCTTGTCCGTGCTCTACCCATGGTGAAAATCCCCCTCAGCATGGGGGAATCCCAGAAAAATTCCCAAGCATCTTTATGAAGGTGTGATGGGGGTGGGGAAGGACACACTAAGGCCTTGGAATCAAAAAGTGAAACCTTTGATTTTCCAGACCCTAATATTTTAATGCCAATTATCCTTATTCGTCCCCCACACACATAGTGAAGAACCTCATGTAACCCTAAATATGGGAAACTGCAGGAAGCTGTCAAAGCCCATGACATTTGGCACAGCTCATCACTATCTCTGAACCCCCGCAAAGCAGATATCAGAAGGATGATTATTCCACTCAGTTTCCCCTATGTGACTTCTCACTAACATTCCCTTTTACTGAAATTATTGTAATCAGTATCCTTACTCAGCCCCAGGGAAACACAGAAAAACATTACAGGCCAATAGCAGAGCCATCCAAAGACCCCTCACAAACTCCTAAGTAAACCCCACATTTATATGTTATAATAAAGAAACTTCCACTGGTCATTTCACAACAAACCAGCATATAGTGAGTTAATGTTAAAGATTTTAAAACTCTAACTCAGATTCCTATACACAGGTGCTTGCAAAAACAGACCAGAATAGTCTCCAAGTTTTCCCCCTCTGATCTGGAATGTTAACACAAGAAAAGGACAAAGCAAGTACACCTCTCCCTAATAGATTGTTTTGATAACCCTGCAGGCTAGCCAAAACTTCAACCCACCTTTGAGAAATATTTAAAAATGAAAGGCTGCATTGAAATAATATTTGGATCTGTTTTAAGATTATTGTATCTTTGAAATATGAAATTAATTGTATATTGTGTAGTTAACTAGCCAAGGACTCACTGATTAATTATAACCATGCTTAAATCTGATTGGTCAAAAATATAATTGACCATTCTGTCTGCAGACACATGCCTTTGTACCTTGCAAAGGAGTGGGAATGGTGATTTCCAACCCAGTTAATTTGTGATGAATCATACCTGACGAAGCTTTGCATCACAGAATATTAATCAAATGATTCTATAACTATGACTTGATTTATTCAATGTGTAGCGAATGTGGATGTGCCAACATTTGTGTAATCTTGTAATCTTATAAAAATTAAAGTCAGCAGATGGCACTTCAGATCATCCACTGCAAACCTACTGGGTCTCTGGCTTTTCTCACTTGTGTTGTCGAAGCTGTCCCACCACCAAGATTTCCTAGACCTGTGGGAGTTCTTTACCCCCACAGGAAACTCATACTATGATTGTTTATTAGACATTGGAGCATCTACATCAGTCCTGGTGAGTAAACCAGATGAAAACTGTAATTCTATTGGCTCTCTAAATGTAGTAGGTGTATCAGGAACACCTCAAAAGGTTCCAAAACTTTCACCTCTCATGGTATGTGTGGGACTCCTAACTGTAGAACATTCTTTTCTTTTAATGCCTGGATCCCCCACAAATTTGCTAGAAAGGGATCTATTATATAAACTTAAAGCCACAATAATTTGCGCTCCAGACGACTCTATGTCATTAGAAATACCTAAAGAATCTTTAAATTTGCTCCTTCCAATGTAGGCCTACTTAAATCAGCTGTTCCTATTCAGATTAAGACAAGAGGTGGGTCAGCTCCCTCCATTCCTCAGTACCTTCTATCAAAAGAAGCAATTGAGGGAATCACCCCAGGAATAAATTCATTAATTGAGCAAGGAATAATAATTCCATGCAAATCAGAATATAATATGCCTATTTTACCTGTTAAAAATCAAAAATAGTCTTAGATGGAAAAGTCCAATATCAATTTGTCCAAGATTTAAAGACAGTAAATAATCATGTCATAAAAAGACATCTTGTGGTTTCAAACCCAAACACAACAATTTCCTCTATTCCCAGTTCAGCCACCTATGTTATGGTAGTGGACTTGTGCCCAGCTTTTTTTTTTTTTGATTCCTATTTATGAGGATTCCAGAAATATATTTGACTCAAGGGTACATGGAAAGCCATAGCCTGTTTGCACAAAGTCATTCTGACTTGAGTCTCTCATTTGGAATTAAGTACTTAATTCCTGGTTGACCAAACTCTTGAATATTCGGTCCAACCATAATTTTACCCTTTACAAGACTTATGGGTAAGAGAAGAATGTATAACCAACAAGACTTAGAGAACATTATGAAAAATGAAATACGTGATTTTGATTTTTGCACAAATAAAACCAATGCAACCAAAATGGAAGCAAAAAATTGGGGGAGAGGGGCAGCTGGGTAGCTCAGTGGATTGAGAGCCAAGCCTAGAGACAGGAGGCCCTAGGTTCAAATCTGGCCTCAGACACTTCCCACCTGGGCAAGTCACTTGACCCCCATTGCCTACCCTTACCACTCTTCCACCTATAAATCAATACACAGAAGTTAAGGGTTTAAAATTTAAAAAAAAATTGGGGGAGAGGGAGTTTATAGCAAGTATCTCAAATAAAACCTTCTCAAATACATAAACTAGGTCAAATTTATAAGAATACAAAACATTTCCCAATCGAGAAATGGTCAAAGAACATGAACAGGGAGTTCTCAGAGGAAAAGTCATATAAAAAATGTTCCAAATCACTATTGGAGAAATGCAAATTAAAACAACTTTGAGATGCCTACCAGATTGGCTGACATGACCAAAAAAGAAATGATAAATGTTGGAGGGGATGTGGAAAATTGGCACACTAATACACTATTGGTGGAACTGTGAACTGATCCAACCATTCTGGAGAGCAGAAGCCATAGAACTGCATATTCTTTGACCCAGAAATACTATTAACTAGGTTTATACCCCAAAGAGATCAGAGATAAGGGGAAAGAACCTCCCTGTGCCAAAATATTTTTAGCAGCTCTTTTTGTAGTGGCAAAGAATTGGAAACTAAGGGGTTGTGTATCGCTTGGGGAGCGGGGAAATGACTAATGTTATATGGTCGTAACGGAATCCTATTGAGCCATAAGGAATGATGATGAGGATGAGTTTAAAAAAAACCTGGAAAAGCTTCCATGAACTGATGCAAAGTGAAGTGAGTAGAACCAGGGGAACAGTGTATACAGTAACAGAAATATTATACAATGACCAACCTTGAAAGACTAAACCATCATCAGCCAAGCAAGTCTCCAAGATGACTAGAAGGGGCTCATAAAGAAACATGCTATCCACAGCCAAACAAGGAACTATTGGAGTCTGAGCTCAGATCAAGGCAGGCCATGTTCCACTGTGTCTCCTTCATGAGATTTCTATTGTGTCTTCTATCATGACATAAGCAATATGGAAACATGTAATCTGTGAAAGTACGAGCATGACTCATATCAGACGAGTCACCACCTCAGGAAAGGGGATGAGAGGAGGGAGGGAGAAAATCTGAATTTTGAGATGTCAAAACACAACAGTCAAGAATTATTTCTACGTGGAACTGAAAAAGTAAAAAAAGAAATTACAATATTTTTAAAAAATCTAACCATTGGCTCCCCCAGCTCATAGGAGTTCGGTGCTCTGCTCTGCTTTGTTCAGCACACAGACCATGAAGGAAGGGGTTAAAATGACTAACAGGAGTTTGCATTTGATCCTGAAGGGAATGAACAGGAAGTCAGTGACACTTTTCCCCCTTTAAAATGTGTTATTATTTATTTTTAGCATTTAAAAGATGTCGAGTTGCGAATCCCAACCCTCACCCTCCCGCCTGTGGGCAGGACCATGGTCAGCCTACATGTGAAATCTTACAAAAGGGATTCTCTGGGAGCCACGGCATGGAGGCTTCTCGAGCTGGGGAGCCTCAGAGGAGGACCCGCAAGCCCTGGCATCTGTGTGGCAGCCCTGGGAAGGACTGACTGGAGAGAGGAGCTGAGGTCAAATGCCCACGAAGTGGCCCGAGCCCACTGCCAGAGCCCAGATGCTTTAGCAGGTGCCCGGTTTCCAGGGCCTCCATCCTCCTCCTGCCAGGAGTTTCTTTTTTCCCTGCCCAGAACATTCCCTGGGCATGTTCCAGGCCCGCAGGCTCTGCCCTCAGATCAGGTAGCAGCCTGTCCCCTTTTTCTGCCCCAGGCTACCGGTACCTTGCTCTCGGGAGCCAGCCTCAGGCCTTCTGCCCCTTCGTGGTGCCCTGTGAGCTCCCAGTCACCTGCCATCTTCTGCCAAAGTCTTGGGCCCTTGGCAGGGCTGAATAACACGGTGCCAACGCCAACAGCATCTGGAAGGCGGTCTCCTTTGCCAGCCTCCTCAGCCTTGAGGCAGCACAGAAGCCTTCTATGTCATCACAATAGTACCTCGAAGGTCCGGGAGGGAGGTTGGCGATGAGCAGGGAGCTTTGAGCCTGGCCACAGGGGAGGAAAGGACAGACCTACCACCGGCCTCAGCCCATCTTCTGCTCCCTGTCCGAGGCGCTCAGGGTTCTTGAGCCCTGAGGTTCAGGAACATGCCTGGGTCCTTGGCAGCCCTGCTCTGTCTTGGTGAGTTCTGGGGGTTCAGAGCCGGCAGGTGGAGTCTCAGATCCCCCAGGCCGGGCTGCTCAGTCAGAGGACCCGCGTGCCTCGGCCAGTCCTGCCACCTGCCCGGGCCTCTGCCTCCTGACCCGAGAGCGGATGAGGGGGCCTGGCTGCCCTCTGAGGGCCCTTCCAGCGTGTCTCCTCTACATCCTCTGACCACAAGGGCTCCTCCATAGAGGGTGGGGGGCCCCGGGTTTGGCTGCGGGTGGAATGAAGCTCTCTTCCCTCCCTGGGCCTCTCTGACAGGACTGTGTTTGAGCCAGAGCGTCAAGGCATATAAAGGTGAGTCGTTCCTGCGCACCCCCCTTTTCTGCCCTCACAGCCTAGCATAGGTGGCTGCTCCCCCTCATCCCAAGGGCCCAGAGGGACGAAGGACGAGGACCCCTTAGCATCCAGCCTGGGACTGAGTGCCGAGACGGGGAGGAAGATAGCGAGGGGGGGACGGCTGGCCTGGTGCCCTGGGACGGAGTGGAAGGGGGCGCTTCTGTGAGCAGAGGGGCATTCTGCTTGGGAGTCCAGGGAGCCGTCCGTCCATCCGTCCGTCCATCCTCTCAGCCTCCAGCTGGCCCCGCCTGTCTCGAATTCCCTCTTTCTGAGGAACCCCCCGGAGAAGTCCCCTCGGAATGAAGGGCAGGCTCTATCCGCTTCATTTCCAGAACGACTTCCCAAACCGGCCTTGTGGGCTGTGCCTGGTCCCGTGATCCCCTGGGGAAAGCCCACCATCATCCGTTGTCAGGGCACTGAGGATGCCAACAAGTATGTGCTGGAGAAGGATGGAGGCATAGAGCTAAGAGATATGCTGGAGGTAGCTGGGCCCTGGAAGGAGGCCGAGTTTTTCATTTCAAACACGAGAGCAGAGTCAGGAGGCCAATACCGGTGCCAATACAGCAGTAAAAATGTCTGGTCAGAATTCAGCGACCCCCTGGAGCTGACGGTCACAGGTGAGGGTGTGAGCTTGGCCGTGCTCCTCTCCTGTGCCCTCCTCTTGGACAGACAGCCAAGGCATCCCCGCTTAGGGAACCTCAGCCAACACATGGCTGGGAGGGAGGCCAGGACCAGCCAGTCCAAGCTGCTCCCTGGACACGGGAGGAAGCGGAGGCCCAGAGAGGGGAGGCTTCTGGCTCCAAGTTGTCCTGCTCCCTGCGGGCAGGCCCGAGGCGGGGTCCTGCAGTTTCCTCTTCCCAGGAAATCTGGCCTGGAGAGCTCTAGGCTCTGCCACCAGGAGATGGCCCCAGTGGGGAGGGACGGCGGGACTCGCTCAAGAAAAGGGTGGGGGCGGGGAGTCTCCCAGGTCATCCGGAGCTCCCCTCTCCTCAGGGATCTCCTTCCCTTCCTCCCAGGGTTGTACCCCAAACCTTCCTTCTCAATCATCCCGGTTTCCATCCTGGATCCAGGAGAGGATGTGACCTTCCATTGTGAGTCACAGATGGCATCCGACAAATTCATTTTCTATAAGACGACGGGGGCCAATGCCCCCCACATGCTGTCCTCCTCGGATCACGGGGCCGACTTCCCCATCCCCTCCGTGACCGCCTCCCACGGCGGCACGTACCAGTGCTACACTTTTGACGACGACTATCCTTATCTCTGGTCGATCCCCAGTGACATTATCTTGCTCAAGGTTTCAGGTAAGGAGATGGGTTTGGGGGACCGAAGCCCAACCTTAGCCCCAGTTCTTCTGAATTGCTGGGCACTCCGTGTATCCCCCGGGGCCTGAGGACCGGCTGCCGCCCAGGGTCCTTCCCAGAGCCCGGCAGGGCTCCTCCGGGGCTCCCAGCAGGGGCCGGGGCCGGAGGAGGCACCTTACCACCAGCGGTGGGCACGACAAGAAGCCACGGCCTCGCCGTCACAGGCTTCCTCCGGATTCCTCCATCCGGCTTCGCCTCCAGCCTTTCCCAGACACCACTAGGTCAGCCTAAACTAAGTTCCTGGAGCTGAGCGAAGCCGGGAGCAGGTGCCGGAGAGACCCGCCTGGGAGGGAGAGGAAAGGCAGCCCCAGCCCTTCCCTTTCTCCTTTTCCCCTCGCAGACTCCCAGAGGCGAGGAAGTTCTGACATAGACTCCGACTACGGTGAGTGACCTGGGCAGGGCTCTGCCCAGCTCCATCGATGGAGATCTGGGGACGGAGCCCGATGGGCAGCCGGGGGCTTCGGCCTCGGTGCCAGCTTCTCCTCCTCTGTCCCCTTCTCCGCTCCTCCCAGATTCTGTGCCTCAGCAACTCACCTTCACCAGCCTCCGGCTAGTGATAGTTGGGGTGACACTGGCCATCCTGGGGATCCTGCTGAATGAAGTGTGGCATAACCGAGCTGCAACCTACAATCAAGATGAGAAACCTAAGCAGCCGGAAAGACAGTCAGAATTGTGGATGGATGGGCCTATCGAAGATTCCCCAAAGAGATCCTGAGGCCGCAAATGGGAGCAGACCAATAAAGAATCTGGGAAATATCTCTGATCTGATCCCCTGGGAATGGGGGGGGCATCTTGACCAAAGGGCGTTCCACTTAGGTGTGGGGAGCCCTCCTCAAGCCCGAACCCAAGACGGGCTAGACCTCCCGCCTCCCCGGCAGGCTCTTCCTGTCCTGGCCTCCCTGGCTGGTCCCAGCAGCTTCTTAGTATCCCAGGCAAGGAAGGCACCGAGGACCTCCCTAACTCATCCGGGTGGTCCAACGACAAGTCCATGCAGCCCAGCACTCATGTGGCAAGCGGCCTCCATCAGTGACCCTCTGCTGCTCCTCCTCCCAGCTCGCTTGCCTCCATTGTTGTCTGGCCTAATGATCTTCTTAGTGGGACAAGAAGCAGTCCTGAGGGAGAGGTTGAGGCGAGGAGTCAGTCCCCAAAGTCCTCTCTCCAGAGCCGAGTTCTCTAAGTTGGACCATGGTGCCTGGGCCAGTGAGGAACCCAAGAAGACTTGGGGGATGACTATTTGAACAGGAGACTATTTGAAAAATCAAGCAAGAGTTAAATGATGCGAGTTCAGGCCTCCCACCTCTATTTTTCAGGCTCTCCTCACTCTAATTCGGCTTCCATTCCCCTGCCAGCTGGTGATTGTCTTTTGTCCTAGAAGGGGACCAAGATGACGTCACTGGTGATGTCTTTTGACTCGAGTATTAGTTGGATTTAAGTAAGGCAGAGTTGCACAAAGTCGTGGGCTCCTCTCTCTCTCTTCCAAAGTAACCAAAGTCCAGCGGTAAGACAAAAGGACAACTGGCAATGGCCCAGGGAGTGGTAGATGGCCTTGGCATCTTCCGACTGAGCTCTAAGAGTTCCACAGGACCCGCTTGGGCCACTTTCATGGTCGTTGGGGCAATCGGTTCTCCTCCGCCCATTTTGCTCAGGGAAGTCTTCCCGTGTCTAGAGTAGACCACCCCCTGAACCCACAAAGGGTTTGAGTCATTAACCTGCCAAGTGTCACCTGCTTGGGGCTCTCCCGGGCTCTAAAAACTTTAGGGTCTCCCTATCAGTATTGGGATCAAATCCAGACTCCTCCTTTAGCACATAGTAGTCATTTAATGACTAATTTTTGAATACAGTGGCGAATGAATGTTAAAAATGATACTAATGCACCTTGCTCATAGGGCTTTAAGATTTACAATAAGCCCATACCACAGATAATAGAAACATGATCAGCCCCATTTTATAGGCAAGGAAGTGGAGGCTCAGATGAGGAATGTGACAGGCCCAAAGTCTCAGCACGAGTAAATATCAAGATCCAAATCTGGTGGTCTTAATGAACTAAGAAGCATTTATTGAGCCCTATCTGTGTGCCAGGCACCAGAGATCCAGAAATGAAAAGGAAACACTTCTTACCCTCAAAGAGGATACATTCCACAAAGACTGAGGGGGAGACATTTGGGTTTCAGTGACGCTGTCCAGACTCACCCAGAAGGCCAGCAGTGAGTGTTTGGCATTTTAACTGGGTATCCAGAAACCTCACCAAGGGAGCAAAAAGTCCACCTGCTCCCAGAGAGCTCACCGCAATGAGCACATCCACATATTTCCCAAGAGGTGCCAAAGGGATCCCAAAACCATAATGATGCACCCAGAGATCTTCTAATAAAAGTAACCAGAGACACCCCGATCCCACAGTCTCCAGATCACTTGGAGGACTCTCATGCAGTGGTCAGTGATGGCCCAAGATGGGAAAACTCATGATTGGAGAGCCTGGGGGGGGGGGAGAAGACATGAACAATAATTCATGCTAATGGAGGTATGTATGTGTGAACTGACTGGCCTGTACTGGAAAACTATTTGGGATTTTGAGAGAACAAACTGTTCCTGCCCTTTGATCTCCATGAACATTTGGTTGGGCATGCAGCCCTTGGGGAAGGAGCACCGGCAGGAGGGACACAGTCAGTTTGTTATCTGATTCTCCTTTGGCCCAGAAACTCACTCTCTGGATATTTATCCAAGTCAGGGACTTTTTTAAAAGCCCAGGGGATAACAGTACGACTCCTCCCTCCCCTGCCCTTCCCTCCAAACCACCGGTTCCAACTTCCAGAACAATCAACCCTCCTTACCAACTGCTACCCACAAGACAAGGTGACCTAGGCCAATATGGGAGAGTCCTGTGCCAGGACTGGCAGCTACCGAAGAACTCTTGGCAATGTTTAATGGTTCCATTTAAGAAACCGATAGGATTGGGACAGAACCAAGATGGCAGAGAAGATACACAGACCCAACTGATCTTCACCAAATTATCCTCCAAAAAACTATGATATAACTCCCCAACATGAATTCTGGAGCAGCATAACCCCCCAAAAGACGGAATAAAATAATTTTTCAGCCCAAAACAACTTGGCAGGCAAGCAGGAGAGATCTAGTGCACGGGGGTGTAAATGGAGGGCAAAAGAGCACCCCAAGGCATACCTCACCACTGCAACAGGTCTTGGATGTGGCTGAATCCACAGCAAAAGTTTCCTGAGCTCTCAGACAGATAGGAAAAGGGTCAGCAACTGCTAAGAAGGAGATTACCAGGGTCCTTTTGCTAGCTCTGGGAGCTCTCATCACATTGCCCATAGACAGATCCAGGTCAGAGTACTGGGTCAAGTCTTAGGGTGAGAAAGAGCACTAGCACACACCAGCGTTTGAAACCATAGGGGAACAGGGGATGCTAATCATAGTTCTGTGGGATAAAAGAGTGTTTGGGGTTACTCACAGATCAGAACACATGCCAGGACCGAGGATTAAACACATCTCTCCTTACATCGTGCCTCTTTGGAAGAACCGAAAGCAGATAAATACTCGCAGTCGGCTCTGATGGTAACTACATAAAGAATATGAAGCTTGGAACAGGACTCTCTTCACCTTGGGTACAGAGCCCAACTTTAACAGTTTTTTTTAAAATTTTAAACCCTTAACTTCTGTGTATTGACTTATAGGTGGAAGATTGGTAAGGGTAGGCAATGGGGGTCAAGTGACTTGCCCAGGGTCACACAGCTGGGAAGTGTCTGAGGCCAGATTTGAACCTAGGACCTCCTGTCTCTAGGCCTGGCTCTCAATCCACTGAGCTACCCAGCTGCCCCAAACAGTTTTTTTTAATTAAAAGAAAAGAAAAAGGCAGGAAGATGAGCAAGCAAGCAACAACAAAAAACAACAGAAAATTATTTGGGTGACAGGGAAGCCCAAACGCAAACTCAGAAGAAGACAACAAACGCAATACTATTGCTGCACCCAAAGCCTCCAAGAAAAAAAATATCAATTGCTCTTAAGCCCAAATAGAATTACTGGAGGAGCTTAAAAAGAATTTTAAAATTCAAATAAGAGAAGTAGGGAAAGAAACAAGAGTGATACAGGGAAATCATGAAAAAAGAGCCAACACCTTGGTAAAGGAGGCATGAAAAAATACTGAAGAAATTGATACCTTAAAAAACAGAATAGGCCAGTTGGTAAATGAGGAACAAAAATCCAAAGGAGAAGAATTTCTTAAAAAGCAGAATTGGTCAAATGGAAGAAGATAAAAAACTGCACAGAAGAGAAGAACTTCTTAAAAGGCAAAATTATCCTATGGAAAAAGAAATGTGAAAACTCACTGAGGAAAAGAACTCTTTACAAAGCAGAATTGGCCAAATGCAAAAGGAGGTACAAAAGTCCACTAAAGAAAACCATGCCTTAAAAATTAGCAAATGGAGGCTAAATGGCTCCATGAGACATTGAGAAACAATCAAAAAAAGTCAAAAGAATGAAAAAAAATGGAAGAAAGTGTGAAATATCTCACAAGAAAACAACTGACCTAGAAAATAAATCCCAGAGACATAATCTAAGAATTATTGGGCTACCTAAAAGCTATGATTTTAAAAAAGGGGAGGGTGGATTTAGACATCATTTTTCAAAAAATTATCAGGGAAAACTGTCATTATGTTCTAGAACCAGAGGGCAAAATAGAAATTGAAAGAATCTAATGATCACCTCCTGAAAGAAATCCCAAAAGAATAACTCCCGGGAATATTATAGCCAAATTCCAGAACTCCCAGGTCAAGGAGAAAATATTGCAAGTAGTCAAAGAGAAACAATTAAAATATCATGGATAATACAAGATTTAGCAGCTTCTACATTAGACTGGATGACTTGGAATATAATATTCCAGAGGGCAAAGGAGTTAGGGCTTCAACCAAGACTCACTAACCCAGCAAAACTAAGCATAATCCTTTAGAAGAAAAAAATGGGTATTCAATAAAATAGAGGACTTTCAAACATTTGTGGTGAAAAGACCAGAATGAATAGAAAATTTGACTCTTGAATACAATAATCAAGAGAAGCATAAAAAGATAAACAAGAAAGAAAAATCAAAAGACATTCAATAAGTTTAAACTGTTTACATACGTACATGAGAAGATGATTCTTGCAACTCTTAAGACCTTTATCATTATTAGAGTGGTTGAAAGGAGTATACATAAGGGGCAGGTAGGTAATTCACTGGATTAGAGCCAGGCCTAAAGGCAAGAGGTCCTGGGCTCAAATCTGCCCTCAAATACTTCCTGTGTGACCCTGGGCAAGTCACTTCATCCTATTGCCTAACCCTTACTATTCTTTTGCCTTGGAATCAGTATTGATTCCAAGAAGATAAGGGTTTAAAATTATTTTTTAAGGAGACCACATAGAGGGCAAAAGTGTGAATTGACTATAATGGGATGATATAAAAAAATAAAATTAGGGTATGAGAAAGAGGAGGGGGAAGGCAAAAATAGAATGGGGTATATTATCTCACATAAAAGAGGCATGAAAGAACTTTTACAGTGGAGGGGAAAATGAAGGAGGTGGGGAGGTGAGCCCTTGGGCCTTACTCTTTCAATGAGGGAAGAACATATACCATCAATTGGGTACAAAAATCTGTTACCCTACAGAAAAGTAGGAGGCTTAGGGGATAAGAGAAGGGGCTGGGGTCGATAGTAAAGAAAGTAAAGATGGAGGTAGTGGCCAGAAAATAAATAGGGGGAAATAGGATGGAGAGTAATACACAGCAATCATAACAGTGTAAAAATTTTTTACAAGTCTCTCTAAGAAAGGCCTCATTTCTCAAATAGATAGAGAAATGAATTGGATATATAGGAATGCAAGTCATTCTTCAATTGATAAATGATTGAGGGATATGAACAGGCAGTTGTCAAAGTAATTGAGGCTCTCTATAGTCATGCAAAAATGCTCTAAATCACTATTAATTAGAGAAATGCAAATGGAAACAACTCTGAGGTACCCCCCCCCCACATACACACACCTATCAGATTGGCTATTATGACAGAAAAGGAAAATGACAAAGTTTGGAGGATGTGGGAAAATTGAGACATTAATGCATTGTTGGGAGAGTTGTGAATTGATTCCATTATACTGGAGAACAATTTGGACCTATGCCCAAAGAGCAATAAAACAGTACATATCCTTTGATCCAGCAATAATACCATTACTAGGCTTGTTATCCAAGGAGATTAAAAAAAAAGGAGAAGGATCTCTATGTACAAAAAATAGTTAAAGCAGCACTATTTGTGAGAGCAAAGAATTGGAAAGTGAGAGGATGTCCATCAATTGGGAGATAGCTGAGTAAGTTGTGGTATATGACTGTAATGGAATACTATTGTGTTGTAATCAGTGTTAAACAGGAGGAGCTCAAAAAAACCTGGAAAGGTGAATGAAATAGGTGAATAGGGGACTGGAGGATGACTGAAAGCAGAGTGAAATGAGCAGAATCAGAATATTTCCTAGTGATAGGAATACTACAGAATGAACAACTATAAAAAATTTAGATATTCTCAGCAATACAATGATCCAAAACAATACCAACCCCCCCAAAAAAATGTCAAGAGAAAGAACTGATAAGAGTCTGAATCCAGATCAAAGCAAACTTTTTTCACTTTCTTAACTTTTTTTTTTGTTCGAGTTCCCTTCCACAAAAGGATTACTTTTTGGGAAAATGTTTTACATGATTGCACATGTAAAATGCATATGAGATTGCTTACTGTCTCAATGAAAGGGGGTAGGGATAGGGAGGGAAGGAGGGAGAGAAGTCCACACAATATTCTCTTTAAAATGTTGGAAACTATTTTTATATGTAACTGGGAGTGGGGATTAAATGAACTTAAAAAAAAAACTGATAGGATTTTATCAATGCAAAGTAATCACATTGAAGAAGTAGGACCATCTGCTTACCCTGTCTACCCAAGAGACCATGGGACCTTTCCATTTGACTTGGTGCTGAAACCTGTTTGTCTCCCCCATTAGGATGTGAGCTCCTGGAGAATAGGGACTGTGTCATTTTTCTGTTGCATAATAAGGGCTTATTAAATGCTTTTCCTTTTGTTTCATTTATTCATGAATAAAAATGCTAGACAGCACAGACCCCTGGACCTTCTTTTGGAGACCCAAGTCCAGTACTGATAGGACTCCCTTGGTCTGGTGACATTTGCTTGACTAAAACTTGTGCAGCACTCATCCTATGGTCCATCCTTAAGGCGGACAGCGATCTGGAGGAAAACCAGAGCTTGGGGACAGGAAGTGGTTCCTGGGGGTTCTCTAGCTTAGAACAGTGTGTAATTGGAAGTTAGCCCAAGCAGGCACTAGAGGGAAATATGACCCAGAGGAAGAAAGATGGAGAGATGTCTAAGCTCTGCCAGGTGTCATCCTACCAGATTTCACCACCTTAGGCTCATGTCCAGTGCTGAGACACAAATCTGCGTCTGCTTTTGAGAGTCCTTGGGGAAAAGCACTGGGACCAGTCCACACACAGAGAAGTTGCTACACAGTCCATTCCAAAAAACACAAAGTGGTTTCAGGGGACCACAAGCAGCTGGGAACACTGGGAGAGGCTTCATGTAGGAAGAAGCACTTGAGGATTCCAAGAGGGAGAGGTGAGGAGGGAAAGCATTTCCAGGCATTGAAGATGAGTCAATGCAAAGACCCAGAGGTAGGAGATAACAGGATGCTAGATTAATTTTTTCACTTAAAAAGGATATATTTTTCTTTTGTAGATTACTGTTGATAACATTTTTATTAATCATTTTCTGACATTTTTCCATCTATGTTGTCTGTCTCCTTCCCCTTCCCCTCCCCAAGATGGCAGGTAGGATGATATAGGTTATGTATGCGCTATCAATGCAATACGATTTCCATGTTCACTATGCTGTAAAAGAAGACATATATTACTTATGTAAGAAAAAACTCATGAAGGGACATGAATGAAGAATGGCATGCTTCCATATGCCGTCAGACTCCATTAGTTCTTTCTGTGGCAGTAGAGAGCTGTTTTCGTAATGAATCTCTAGGAGTTGTCTTGGATCCTTGAATAATAGTTAATAGGTAATAGTTAAGTCATTAGATGATAAATAAGTAATAGGTAAATAATAGGTAAATAGGTTAATAATAGGTAATAGGTTAATAATAAATAAATAGGTTAATAATAAGTAAATAGGTTAATAATAGGTAAATAGGTTAAAATAGTAGGTAATAGGTAAATAGGTTAATAATAGGTAAAAAGGCTAAAATAGTAGGTAATAGCTAAATAGGTTAATGATAGGTAAATAGGTTAATGATAGGTAAATAGGTAATAGATAAANTAAATAGGTTAATGATAGGTAAATAGGTTAATGATAGGTAAATAGGTAATAGATAAATAGGTTAATAATAAGTAATAGTAGGTAATAGGTAAATAGGTTAATATAGGTAAATAGGTAATAGGTAATAGTTAAGTCATTCACAGTTGATCATCCTACATTATTGCTGTTACTGTGTACAGCATTGTCTTAGTTCTGCTCATTCCACTTTGCATCACTTCATGTAAGTCTTTTCTGTTGTTTTGGGTTTTTTTTAAATGATCATCCTGTTCATCATTCCTTATGGCCCAATAGTATTCCATTATGATCATATATACTGAAACTGGTTCAGCCATTCCCCGGTGGTTGGACATCTGCTCAATTTCCAGTTCTTTGCTTCCACAAAAAGAGCTGCTATAAATATCTTTTACGAGCAGATCCTTTCCCCCTTTCTTTGATCTTTTTGGGATACAGACCCAGTAATGGTATTTCAGGATAGAAGGGTATGCACTGTTTTATGGCCCTTTGGACATGGTTCAGGATTGTTCTCAAGAATGGGTGGATCAGTTTTCAACTCCACCAACACTGTATGAGTGCCCTAATTTTCCCACATGTCCTCCAACATCTATATCTTTTTTCCTTTTTTTTGTCACATTAGCCAATCTGGTAGCTGTAAGATGATACCTCAGAGTTGTTTGATTTTTATTTCTCTAATTAATAATGATTTGGAACATTTTTTAATATGGTTAAAGGTAGTTTCCATTTCTTTATCTGAGAACCACCTCTTCATATCTTTTGACCATTTAGCAGTTGGAGAATGAATTGAATTCTTATAGATTTGACTCAATTCTCTATATTGAGAAAAGAGGCCTTTCTTAGAGACATTTGCTATAAAATTTCCCCCTCCAATTTTTGTTTCACTTCTAATTTTGGTTGCATTGGTTTTGTTTCTGCCAAAACTTAAAATTTAATCTATTTTATATCTCATGATATTCTCTGTGTCTTGTTTGGCCATAACTTCTTCCCTTACTCATAGCTCTAATAGGTACACTATTTTGTGTTCCCCTAATTTGTTTATGGTATCGCCCTTTATATTTAAATCATGTATCCATTTTGACTTTGTCTTGGTATATCAGATGAGACGTTGGTCTATGCCTAGTTTTTGCCATACTGTTTCCAGGTTCTGCAGTAGTTTTGTCAAATGGTGAGTCTATTCCAGAAGCCTGGCTCTTTGGGTTTGTCAAACACGAGGTTATTATGGTCTTTTTCTACTGCATGTTGAGTGCCTAATCTATTCCACTGACCCACTACTCTGTTTCTTAGCTTGTGCCGGATTATTCTGATTCTGTCTCTTCATAATAATTGAGATCTGGTACTGCTAGGCCACTTTCTGTGAGAAGCAAAATCAATATCCAATATTCTAAGAATTATATTTAATAAGATTTATTAATAGTAACTAACATAAAAAAGAGTAAAAAAAGAGTAAAAAAAAAAGCCAGCTTTCCCAGACTACACATGCGGGAGAAGAGAGAGGGAGGAGTTACAGAACTATATAAACAATAATGTAAAGATGCACATAAATGAAAAGGGAAAAGGAATTTTGGGACGAGGAAAGAATTCTGGGAGATGGAGTCCAAGGGTTCAAGATTTTTCCTAATTATGCACTTCCTTCATATATTGTCATTCATTCCCTTAATCATTCTTGGCCTTTTGTTCTTCTGGATGAATTGTGTTATTATTTTTTCTAGCTCTATGTAATAATTTTGAGGTACTTTTATTGGCATGACATTGGATTGGTAAATTAATTTTGGTAGGATTGTTATTTTTGTTATATTGGTTCAGCCTACCCATTAGCAATGAATATTTCCCCAAATGTTTAGATCTACCTTTGTTGGCATGAAATGTGTTTTGTTCTGTTCATGTAGTTCCCGAGTTAGTCTTGTCAGGCAGACTCCCAGGTATTTATATCGTCTACAGTTATTTTGAATCTTTCTGTTTCTTGCTGTTGGACGTTTTGGTAGTACGTGGAAGAGCCGGTGATTTCTGTGGGTTTCTTTTATATCCTGCAACTTTGCTAAAGTCATTGATTGTTTTGACTTCTGCTTTGATTCTCTAGAATTCTCTAAGGAGGCCATCATGTCATCTGCAGGCTGATCACTTTATCTCCTCATCGCTGATTCCAATTCCTTCCATTTCTTCTTCTCCTCTTCTTGCTTTGGTTAGCATTTTCAGCACAACATTGAATCAAAGTGGTGATAATGGACAGCCTCGCTTCACGCCTGGTCTTGTTGGAAGGCTTCTCGCTTATCCCCATTAAAAATCATCCTTGCTGATGGTCTAAGGTAGGCGCTGTTTATCATTTTAAGTCATGCATTTATTCCCACGTTCTCTAGTATTTTTTAGGAGGAATGAGTGCTGCATTTTGTCAAAAGCTTTTTCTGCATCCACAGAGATCATCATGTGGTTTCTGTTGTTTTTGCTATTAATATGGTCATTTATGGTGTTAATAATTAAAATTATTTAAAGAGACTGTTTTGGGGAAGAATATTTATTTCTTGATCAGGCTAGCATCATAATCAATAGATTGGTAGATCATGGTCCTCTTAAGGACCAAAGACCCTGAAGGCCCTTTAGGCAGATCTATGAATAGAGTTTTAGGAGCTCATTATTCAGCCTCCCCACTCACTACCCCCATTTTCGGTATCCCACATCAGTAGCTAGCTAATTGGGAGATGGTTCATCAAAGTACAGTAGCTACTCCTCCCCATTCCCCCGTGAGGCAGGGAGGAAAAGAAGCCCCGTCTCACTCTTCTATTAACCATTATTATTATAATTTAATTATTATATATAATTATATATATTATATATAAATATTATATAATATAATTATTAAAATCAATTAAATTTATGACATCAGTTATTGACAGTTAAAATGATTACATTAAATGTATTAACCAAAATATTAAAAGGAAAGACATTCATTGGAATTCCTAAGGACAAAGAAAATGTAAAAAGCAGTAGACTAGATGGTGCCTGGCGTTCAAATACCCGGCCTATCAATCCCCTCTGCTATATAGGAATGGATTGGGGCTTTTCTAATATAGGGCCCTGATGTAGGAATTAATACAGTTAGTTATTATATATAGAATAGAATATATAATATTATATATATATATTATTAGGACTTTTCTAATACAGGGCCCTGATATAGGAATTAATAGTTAATTATTATATATATAATATCATATAAATAGATATATGTCTATATATATAGTTAGGACTTTTCTAATATAGGGCCCTGATATAAGAATTAATAGTAAATTATTATATATATATAATATCATATAAATAGATATATGTGTATATATATAATTAGGACTTTTCTAATACAGGCCCTGATATAGGAATTAATATAGTTATTATATATATAATATCATATAAATAGATACATGTGTATATATATATATATATATAATGAGGACTTTTCTAATACAGGACCCTGGTATAGGGATTAATAGTGAATTATTATATATATAATATCATATAAATAGATATATGTGTATATATATAATTAGGACTTTTCTAATACAGGCCCTGATATAGGAATTAATATAGTTATTATATATATAATATCATATAAATAGATACATGTGTATATATATATATATATATAATGAGGACTTTTCTAATACAGGACCCTGGTATAGGGATTAATAGTGAATTATTATATATATAATATCATATAAATAGATATATGTGTATATATATAATTAGGACTTTTCTAATACAGG
>NC_058132.1:9002390-9080525 GCF_016433145.1 Gracilinanus agilis | reverse complement strand
AGAGAGAGAGAGAGAGAGAGAGAGAGAGAGAGAGAGAAAGAGAGAGAGAGAGAGAGAGGGAGGGAGTGGGAAGGAGGACAGAGAGGCAGAGAGCTAGAGAGAGAAAGAGACAGAGATAGAGACAGAGAGAGAAGGAGAGAGGAGGAGGGAGGAGGGAGGGAGAAGGACAGAGAGGCAGAGAACTAGAGACAGAGAGGCTGAGAGAGAGGCAGGGGGAGGGCCTTCAGAGTCCAAGGACAGCTGCTTTGAGGTACTGAGTTAATCATTGGTGGCTGCCCAACTTCTGTCTCCCAGTGCACAGGGCTTTCGTTCTCATTTCCCTGGTGAGCCCGTCAAGGATGTGGCCCAGACCAAAGGTGCTGCTCCTTCTCCTGCCTTTGGCCGTGCTGTGGCTTCTCCCGTGGCCGTGGCAGGCGCTGTGGCTGGTACCTGCCTTAGTCCTGTGGCTTCCTCGATGGCTCCCCGACGGCTTGGCCCGCCGCTTCCCGGCCTGGGTCCGCTGGCTGCCCGAAGATCTCGCCTACATAGGCCACCTCCTGTACACCCCTCTGGTCCAGAAGTGTCTCTACAAGAGCTTTGTGGACGTGCTGGAGGCCCGGGCCAGGGCTGATCCAGACCGCCTGCTCGTGGTGGACACAGCCTCGGGCCGGCAGGTGAGCCTGGGGGAGATGGAGCGCCGGAGCTGCCAAGTGGCGCGGGCCCTGGGAGCAGCCCTGCAGGGGTCTGTGGGGCTGAAGGAAGGAGACGTGGCTGCTCTCTTCTTCTGCGGGCCGCAGGGCATCTCCGCCCTCACCCTCTGGTTTGGCCTCAGCAAGCTGGGCTGCCGGGTCGCCTGGATCAACTGCCATATCCGCGGGGCCCCCCTGCAGCATGCCGTGCTCAGCTCGGGGTGCTGCGTCCTAGTGGCTGACCCAGGTAGGTCCGTCCCCGCCTGCCTGCCTCGGGCTCTGCCCATCTCCCTTTCTTGGACCGTCTGGGGAGGGAGGCGGGAGCTGACCCCGGCTCTCCCCTTGCCGGGCTGGCCTCAGTTCGGAACCGCCCAGCCTAAGAAGGGCGCCAGGAAGCCCCGGAACAGCCCGGGGAGGAGAGCCCGGAGTCCCGCCCCCGGAGGCGAGCGGGAGAAAGCCCGAGGGCAGGGCGAATGGTGCCTCGGGGAGGCCCCGGGGCTGGCTTCGCAGCTTCCAGCTTCATCCTTTAGTTTAACCACAATTTGACCCGCTCCGGAGTTCCAGCTTCTGCGCCTCCCTGTCGGCCCTTCCCCAGCCACTGAGGAAGCAGCCCGAGAGCGGTTCCCCCCGCAGAGTCCGGCCAAACCCGTTTCCACTTAGACAGGTTGCAGGAAAACAATCAGAAGCCTAAAGTGAAAACAAACGCGCTTCCTTCTGCGCGCGGGGCCCGCCGCTCAGGCCTCCCTCCTGGGGAAGGAGCTCGGAGCATCCCTTGGTCGGGGGAGCGAGGGCTTTCCCGCCTCCTGTGTTCGAAGGGGTGTCCGTCACATGGGACAGACGTTCTCCTTATTGGTCCCAGAAGAAGCCCAGGAACACGGGAGGGGGAGCGCGGGGGAGGGGGAGTGGCAGAGAGACCATTTGAAGCTGGTTGCAGGAGAAACCACCTAACCACATAAGTTGTCCCCAAGTGGAATGTGCTGAGCTCCCCATCCCAGAGGTATTCAAGCCAGAGTCAGATGACTCCTTGACAGGAATGCTGTGGAGGGCTCCCTTCTCCAGGTACACGTTGGACTAGAGAGCCAGTTAGGTCCCTTCAAGCTCGGGGATTCCGGGTCTTTCTGGGTCTTTGGATCTCTCAGTCTCTTTGCCCCCTCCTCCTCTCTCTCAGTCTCTCATCCTCTCAGACTCTGAGTCTCTCTAGCTGCAACTCTGTGCCTCAGTTTCCCTGGTAACACTGCCTTCTTTTCTAGAGCTCCAGGAGGCTGTGGAAGCTGTTTTGCCGGAACTGATGGCCAGGGGCATTCGGTGCTTCTACCTGAGCTCTACGTCACCCACGAAGGGTGTGGAGCCCCTGAAGGGCCTCCTAGAGGCAGCCTCCTCAGATCCAGTGCCCCCCCAGATTCGAGCTGGAGTCACCCCTAAAAGCCGGAGTCTATTTATCTACACGTCTGGAACCACTGGTGAGGAAGGCTGCTCTGAGCAACACTCATCCTCTTGCCCGCCCCTCCCCCATCACCTTAAATTTCCAGCCCTTGAACCCCTGACCCTTCGTCTATCCATCTTCCCCTCACCCATTGGTTTGGGGAGCTTTGGGAAGAAGGGGTTGTAGTCCGCTCTTAGAGGAAGTCAAGGAAGCTGGGAGTCAGAGACGAGGAGGGAGAGCATTCCAGGCAAGGGAGATAGGGGGAGAAAATGCCTAGAAGAGTTTTGTGTGTGGAATAACAAGGAGACCAGTGTGGTGGAGGGGGAAGAGGGAAAGGGGAAGGTACAAGAAAACTGGAAAGATGGGGGCAGAGGCTAGCTCAACGGTTGGCAACCTTTTTGGCCCTGAGAGCCATAAATGCCTGCTGAAGAAGGAGGATGGAGGCAGAAGGCGCTGGAATATGGGGCTGGGGTTGAAGGGCCCCCTGGGGCACATCCTGGGGCTCTGCCCGGACTGGCCAATCGGGATGTGGAGCCAGATATGGCTCGAGAGCCATACCTTGCCGACCCCTGGTCTAGCTTAAGAAGAACTTAGAATGCCAGAGGATTTTGTATTTGCTCCTAGAGGCAATAGGGAGCCACTGGAGTTTATTGAGTACGGTATTGACATGATCAGACCTAGAAAGCCACTTTGGGGGCTGAAGGAAAGATTGAGTGGAGAAGGGAGAGACTTGAGACTCCCTATTCTACATCTCTGCTTCCCCCCCCCCCCTCCCAGCGGGCTATTCTAATGTGGAAGTTAGAGAGAGAGATCATGAATTTCTGTTTTGGGCATGTTGAGTTTAAGCTGTTGAGTTTTCCTGACTTGGAGCCCCCAGAGCTTTTGCGCTGCCTTTGACACTTGTCCAGAGAAGTGAAGGAAGCCAGGAGGAGGAGCTGAAGAGGGAGAGGATTCCAGCTATGGGGGGACAGCCAGAGAAAAGACACAAAAGGAGTCAGTAGATGGAATTTCTTGTGCCAGAAAACATGAAGGGAGCCTGTCTATTGGACATCCAGTTCAAGATGTCTAAAAGGCAAATGGAGATGTGACCTTGGAAGTCAGCAGAGAGGTGGGAGCAGGATGGCTGGATTTAAGGATCTCTGGCTTAGAGATGATAGTCGGTGACAGTCTTCCCCCTGATTCTGCCTCCCTTGCTTCTGTCTGTGCCCATCACCCTTGCCCTTCCCTTCTCTCTCTCTTGCCTTTCAATGGCCACCTCCTTAAATTCCTAACCTCTCCAGAATGCCCCCGCTCGAACCCTACTCTCTTACTAATTTCCCTTTCCCTGTCAGTAGCATCCCTTCTCCCAGTCTTCCAGACTCAAAACCTGGATGTCGTCCTTGGATTCCTCTCCCATCCTCCCAAAGCCTCCAGTGCTTGGCCAATGCCTGGTATACATTAGGAACCTAATCAATGCTTGTGACCTGCCTGGATTGCTCTCTCTCTTTGCATATCCCCTCCCTACCAGGTTTCCCCAAGCCAGTGATTTTTACCCATGAGCGGATACTAGTTTTCGCGACAGGCTTGAAAATTTGTGGGGCCCGGAAGAATGATATCGTTTATGTGGTTCTGCCTCTCTACCATACCGCTGCCTTGATAATTGGCATCATGGGCTCCTTACAGCTAGGTGAGTAAATGAGTGAGTGGTTGCCTTCCCCGGCAGACTTTGGGATGACTGCTAGGCAGGGATGAGAGCCTCCAGGGTCCTCAAGGGGCGGCGTGACCTAGCAGAAAGGACTCTGGGATTGGGGTTGGAGGACATGAGCTTGAATCCCGATCTGGCTGCTTACTCAAGCCTATGTGATCTTGGAAAAATCATCTCCTTGGACTTCCTTAGTTTCCCCATTCGCAAAATGAGAGGCAGATGTGACGGTATCTAAATTCTGTTGCAGTTCTAGAATTCTAATCCTGTTCCTATCTGTGACTAGGCCAGAATATTGTCACAGCCTCCTTACTGGTTATTGTCCCTGATTTTGATCAATGGCCAGAGACCCCTTCCTCAAGCCCCGCACAGCCCTTTATGTCCATCGCCTGTACTTGGGGTGGAGGAGATCTGTCTCCAGACCCGAGTTAAGGCCTGAGAAGCCAAGGAAGACCTGAATTCCCAGACTAAGTGAGAGACAAGACGCAGAGGCCCTAAGTGACTCGATGTGTGAGCCTAGGCACTTCCTCTCAATTATCTGGGTCCTTCTGGGCTGCCTCCCCTGCCTACCGGGTAGGGCTGCTAGGGTGTTGGTCTTCCGTAGTCTTTCTGGCTGTTTGGTGACACTGGTGATACTTTAGGGAGGCCGTCTCTGCTCTGAGCTGCTTTCCCCTCCATGTAGGATGGACACACTGACTCTCTAGAAGGTTTAGCTGTCCGGGGGGATCCCGGAGCCCCAGATTCCATGGGGTCCAGTCTGCTGTTCCTAGGAGTGGGCCAATCTTCACCTCCCCATACGCAGACCTAAGAAGTCTGGGAACGCAGGAGTAGGGTGGGTGCCGAGGGCTGGGAGAGCCAGCACGAGGCTGCTCGTCTGACCAGTCCTTATCGCTGGCCCAGGGTGCACCATAATCCTGGCCCCGAAGTTCTCAGCCTCAAATTTCTGGGATGACTGCCGGAAGTATCAGGTGACGGTCATTCAGTACATTGGTGAACTCCTTCGATATCTCTGTAACACCCCTGAGGTGAGTGTAATTCTCCACCCCCCCAGGTTTGCCCAATAGAGAACACAAACTCCTTCCCAACCCCAGATGAAGTCTAGGGAGACAGACTAGGAGACCTGGTCAACCCAGGGCAAGATTCCTTCAAGGGAAATCTCGGGAGGATGCCATCTGTGTAGCCCGAGGGAGAACTTTCCCCAAATAAACCCATCCAATTTCCCAAATTTCCCCAAATTCCCAAATCCCTAGAGAGGATGCCACCTGTGTAGCCCGAGGGAGAACTTCCCCCAAATAAAGCCACGAGTGGCCCTTCTGCCACAAATCTCCCAAGAGAGGAACCTTCCTCTCCCTTGGGTGACCTTGGGCCGGTCTCCCACAGCGACCTTGTGACCGAGAGCACCGCGTCCGGCTGGCTATTGGCAACGGTCTTCGGCAAGAAATCTGGACCCGGTTCCTGGAGCGCTTTGGGCCCATTCAAATCTGCGAAGCCTATGGCTCCACAGAGGGGAATTTTGGCCTCCTTAACTACCCGGGACGTGTGGGATCTATAGGCAAGAGCAGCTTTTTGCTTCGGGTGAGCAGAACCGCTCCGTCACCCCCTCCCCGTGGCTTTCCTCCTACCCCGGCAGACTGACTGCTCTGGGCTCCCACTCCTGGAGGGTCTGTGAAACCTGGAGCCGTTGAATTCTGACCCTTATCCAGCAGGTGCCAGGACCTCTAGGACCACGCTCTCTGACACTGTGCCTCCCAACGTGGAAGAGCCCTTCTCAAGCTCTCACCCAAAGCACTTAGCATAGTTCCTGGCACAGAGTAGGCATTTAACAAATTCTTAGTCCCTTCTCTCCCTTACCCACAACTTTTCTCCCTATTTCCCTTAGTTGCTTTGTCCTCATGAGATCATCCAGTTTGATATTGAGACTGAGAAGCCCATTCGGGACGACAAAGGACGCTGCATCCCGGTGGAGCCTGGTACGAGGGCTGGGGCTGGCCGGGGCGGGCCATGGTGATGGGTTAAGAGGGAAGGAGAACAGCTACCTCCCAGCCGAGAGGCTCCTCTCACCAAACTCACTCCCAAGCCCAGAGCCTTTCCCCACAAATGCCTTCCCTGCCTCTGTTTCTCTCCTGTCATTCTCTCTCTCTCCCTAGGAGAAACAGGGCTCCTGGTATCACAGGTCACCAAGTACAATCCCTTCCCGGGGTACCTTGGTTTAAAGCAGCAAACAGAGAAGAAGTTGCTCCGGGATGTTCTGCGCCCAGGGGACATTTACTTCAATTCTGGGGACTTGGTGTCTAGGGACTCGGATGACTTCTTCTACTTCCACGACCGCACTGGGGACACATTTCGGTCAGAGGAAAGACCTTTAGGACTGGGGTTAGGGGAGAAAGATTTCAGGTTCTGATGGGAAGAGGTGGACTGTTCCTCTCTTGAGGAAGATGTCAAGTTCAGGGGATTTCTGGTCTGGGACTTGGGAGCTCCTGAGGGGCCACGGTAGCACTGACCTAGAAAGAAACTCTCTTGTGCCCCCACAGCTGGAAGGGAGAGAATGTGTCTACACGGGAGGTGGAGGGTGTTTTGTCCTTGGTGGACTTCCTGGAGGAGGTGAATGTCTACGGTGTTCCAGTACCTGGTGAGAAGGTCTGGAGGGGAGGAGTGCCATCCCCTCAAAAGCCAGAGCTCAGGGTTGCTTGGAGAAGAGGAGATAGGACTAAGGTGGGTGAGCCTTGTGCTGTAGCCTGGCCCAAGGCTGCCTCAGGAGGTGTCCCTCCTGGCCACCTTCAGACATAGAGGGTCTCCACCTATTACAGGTAAAGGCAGAAAGCTGCTATACCAACAACTGGTCTGGATTGGGTGAAAAATACCAGTTGAAGAGAAGGGAAGGTGATTTTTGGGGGGCCAAAGAATGATAGAACTAGGATGGACACTGGCTTCACCTCCTGTTCTTGGGAGGAAGAGGGACTCCTGGAGGGGACTCCTTGTCTTCAAGAGTCATGATGACATCAGGGAAAAAGCTCAATTCCAAGAGATGATATTTGGAGGCCATTGTCCATCTCTCTGCTGAGAAGCTTTCCTGCCATATCCTCCCCCCACAGTGTGAAGACCCAAACTGGACAGTCAGGGCCCCGACAATCTTAGACCTGGCCTCTGCTTGGAAGGGCAGGAAGAAGGGGACCAGTGGGGAGCCATTTTGCCCCAGTCCCTCTTCAGTTCCAATGACACAGTTCATGCCCACAGGTTGTGAGGGAAAGGTTGGGGTGGCAGCTGTGCGGCTGAGTCCTGGAAAAACATTCGATGGTCAGAAACTATATCACTTCACTGAGAAGGAGCTCCCAGCCTATGCTGTCCCACGCTTCATTCGGATCCAGGTGAATGTCTATCCTGGGAGAAATGGAAACCCTGGGAAATCATGGGAGAAGAAAAGGGAAGGGGGCCTGAGATTAAGGGTCAGAGATTGAGGGCCCCCTCGCTGAATCATCTTTCCCTTCTTTCAGGACTTTCTGGAAAGTACAGGCACATTTAAGCTCACTAAGTTTCAGTTGGTTCAGGAGGGTTTTGACTTGAGGATAATTCCTGACCCACTGTATGTGTTGGACAACAACTCCAGAACCTTCCAGCCACTGACCCCAGATCTGCATCATGCCATCTTGAATGGAAGCATCCGGCTGTGACTTCTGCCTCTAAAACCCAAGGCATTCACATTCGCCCTTAACCCAAAGGTTCCTACGTCCACCCTCCCTAATCCACACCTCAGACAATCTCGGTGTGGTTTCAGGGAGGTGGGGAGGGGAACAAGGAGTCCTTCAACATTTTCTTGGCAAGAAGGTGAAAGACAACTTTTCTCAGACCTTGTCAATTTGGTGAGAATGGGGGAGGAGGTTGTTTCACTACATTTAGCATCCTTGGCTTTCTGCTCAGCATTCTGGTGAGAATAGTCAGGTAACAGCTTCCCCGTGTTCCCCCCAAAGCCCCCGAGAACCACCTTTCTAGCACTTGGGGATAACACTATGGAGACAAACATGAAAATGAAACCAGTATTTGACTTCAGAAGCTTATGATCTAATGCTTCAATACTTGGAGGAATAAGGAAGAAGAGGATGGAGATGACAATGACGGGATAAGGCAGGAACTGCCTAAACTCTCCCAAATTCACCTCCAAACAACTATATATTTATAAAATCAAAACCACCTCCAAAGGAACTCTGGAATGGTAGAGCCAACAAAAAGATGCAGTGAAACCATTTCCAGGCCAAATAGAACTTAGAAGACCAACAGGAAAGATTAGTCTCCCCAGGGTAAGAGAGGAGTATGATCCAGTTCAGTTCAGACTGCTCCTGGAAAAGCCACTAACAGAAAAGCTACCAGCAAGGCTCCTTTGTCCTGCAGCCAGGCACTCTGAGTCCCCACACAGCCATGCCAGGCAGCTAGAAACTGGTAAAGCCCAGCTCAGCAGCCAGGCACAGGCAACCCCAGCCCAGGAAATTTGGGATAGCACCCTCTCCAACTCAGGAACAGAACCCAAGTTGAATATCAAGGTAAAAGTCACAAAACAGGCTATCACAAAAAGCAAAAGACAAAAAGAAACTGATCGTAGAAAGTTACTTTAGGGTCCTGGGTTCAAATATGACCTCAGATACTTCCTAGCTCTGTGACCTTGGGCAAGTCACTGAATACCCATTGCCTAGCCCTTATCACTCTTCTACCTTGAAACCAATATACAGTGTTGATTCTAGATGGAAGGTCAGGATTTCAAAGGAAAAGATGAGAAAAGGAAAGGAAAGGAAAGGAAAGGAAAGGAAAGGAAAGGAAAGGAAAGGAAAGGAAAGGAAGGGAAAAAGAAAGGAAAGGAAAGAGGAAAAGACCAAAACTGAACAAGAAAGCTTGATGTTCAAATTCAAAATTCAAGAGGTGAACAGGAAAGAGAAAAAAGAAGGGATTCAATAAGTGCTGTAAGAAATAGTGAGCAGACTAATTGTTCGAAAACTTGGAAAGAACTACATAAGATAATGAAGAGTGAAATGAGTAGAACCAAGAGAACACGTAAACAGCAAAAGATTTCATATTTAAAGAATAACTTGTGAATGAACTGAGAAGTGGAAACACTAAAGGAATAAGCTGAATATTTTGCCAAGTGCTGTCTTCTGTGGTACGGAAAGGCTTTAAATAAATAAATGAATGAATTGAATATAAGAATATATTATATACAAACATACAAATAAATACATAAAATATATCATAATAAATATAAGATAAGGATAAGGAGAGAATATAAATGAATAAATGGATGAATAAATAAAAAATAAAAACAAACAAACAAATAAATAAATAAGAAAGATACCCTAACTCCTTAGGAGAATCCTTAGCATCCAGAGGGGACCAGACTTTCCAGAATTAGTGGGAGGTGGGAAAGGACATCTATTTTGAAAAGTACATATTATACATTATCATCTGCATTATACATCTACTTATAAATGTTATATATACCCAATGATTCCAGCAATGGAAATGGAACATAAAACAACACAAGTGAACACTGGAGAATTTTAGTGAACAATCAGTCCTGGAGAAGAGTGGAGGAAAAAGCACCTCCTTCCTCTCTAAAATAAGGGAGGGGCACACACTATGCCATCTACAGGAAGACACAGTTATGTGTTGGTTGGTTTTGCCAAGTTACTTTTTCGCTTTCTATTTCTAGACTTTAGTTAGGAGTGATGGCGTTCTGGGGAGAGCCGGGAGAAACGATATGTTCAGAATTGAGGGTTGTGTAAAAACAAAAGATTTCAATGAGATCACATTTTTAAGTAAATTTTCTTTTTTTTTTTAAACCCTTAACTTCTGTGTATTGGCTCATAGAAGGAAGAGTGGTAAGGGTGGGCTATGGGGGCCAAGTGACTTGCCCAGGGTCACACAGCTGGGAAGTGTCTGAGGCTGGATTTGAACCCAGGACCTCCCGTCTCTAGGCCTGACTCTCAATCCACTGAGCTACCCAGCTGCCCCCAAGTGAATTTTCCAATGCCATGAATGAGTGGCTGTTTGGGAGAGGAGAAGTTTCCTGAATATAGAAAATGAAGGAATGAATGAATGAGCAAAAAGTGTTTATGAAGTACTTACAGTATGCCCAGCATGGATACTAAGTACTGGGGATATAAAGGAAAAAAGCAAACCCCTACAGGAACTGAAATTCTAATGGAGAAAACCATCTACATCAGTGGTTCCCAAACTTTTTTGGCCTACTGCCCCTTTTCAAAAAAAAATATTCCTTAGCCCCCTGGAAATTAATTTTTAAAAAATTTTAATAGCAATTAATAGGAAAGATAAATGCACCTGTGGCTATCACTGCTCCCTCGGATCGCTGCAGCCCCCACCAGGGGGCGGTGGCGCCCACTTTGGGAATCACTGATCTACGAAAGGAATGGAAGCCAAGGAAGAGAGTTAAAGAATGGCAAGTGAGATAAAAGAGCAGTGAATAGAAACTCTCTTTCAGGTGGTAATAGCTTTCATTGGTATTTGAAGAGAAATAGGTGAATAGTTGGAGAAAAGATAGCCATCCAGTAACAGAATGAAAGATGGCGCCCAATGAAGATGAGGTTGCAGGGTCCCAGAAAGCACACAGCTAAATGGCTTGGGTCCTCTCGTGTAGAAGGCAGGGCAGCAATGGCAACAGCAGGAATGCCAGAACAGAAAACGGCAGGGATGAAGATGAGCACTCAAGTCCCCAGAAAGCTCCATGGGACACTGAGAGGCTATTTGACGAGTTGGTCATTGCACTCACCAGTCTGTACCAGAGCTAAGACTTGAAACCTGGTCTTCCAGATGTCAAGGCTGGCCCTCTTTCCATTATTAGGAGCAAGGGACTGTGACGAGGACAATAATGGACACACCAATGCATGTGCCACAGCCCTTACCTTGTGGAACCTTACAATGTGGTAGGTAGGGGATAGACTGCATTACCAAAAGAACAAACACAAAACAAAAACACCCCCCCCCAATCTACAAAAAGAGCCAGGGGATTATATGCACTGGTTAAATTTTAACTTGGCTGATAAATAGAGAAGTCAGCAAGTGGGACAAACTAGATAAGGAAGACTCAAACACAATGAAATTCTATAGTCAATGATTGATAAACCCAATGGCCTACAGTTTCTTGGCTACAGACTCCCTCACCTTTGTCTCTTAGTGACGTTTCTCCTTGAAAAGGCACACCTTGGGGGCAGCTGGATAGCTCAGTGGATTGAGAGCCAGGCTTAGAGATGGGAGGTCCTGGGTTCAAATCTGTCCTCAGACACTTCCTAGCTGGGTGACCCTGGGCAAGTCACTTGACCCTCATTGCCTAGCCCTTACCACTCTTCTGCCTTGGAGCCAATACACAGTATTGAGTCCAAGAGGGAAGGTGAGGGTCTAAAAAAAAAAAAAAGAAAAGGCACACCTTTCTCTCTACACAAATCATCTCCTTTACATTAAAGCGGCTGGCACTTAAATTGTTCTGGGGCCCCTCACGATCCCCCTTTTTTAGTTACTATTTGATGTCTACAAGAAACCAGTACAAAGGAGCAATAATAAATGGGAACCTGGGAGTCACATATAAACCATCCAAAAGACCAAAGGCTCATTCATCATTCTAAATTTGTATCATCTAATAACGTGGGCCATCTTCTGATCCCTGTCTCGATTTGTTTCCTTGGCGACAGCATCCCATCCCATGGATTCACGCTGATGAGGCTCAAATCGGCCACCCTGCCCCATACTCTGCTGACCTCCAAGCTCAAATCTCCAGCTGCCTCTCAGCTATCTTGGACTGCACATGAAGTAGCTATTTTAAACACAGGTCCAGCATGGAACTCATTCTCTTTCCCTTTCAGAGTCTTTCTTCCTACCTAAAATCTCGATCGCTGTTAAAGGTACCATTGTCTTCCCGGTCCCTCAGGCTCCCAACCCAGAAGCCTTCCTGGAGTTCTCACTATCTCTCAGTCCCCATAACCAGGCTGCTGCCAAAGCCTGTTGATTTAATCACAAGCTTCAGGCAAAAATAGTCATTTCTCCCTTCTGTTTCCATCATTTCTTCCCAGGCAACTAGCTCGTCTTTGTGTGAATTAAATCCAGAAGAGAGTGTCCTCTCATTGGGTCCTCTACGTGTTGAAGAATGAAACGATCTCTATAGCCAATCAAAGAGTTTTCACACTTATTGTTTATGCTCTATTTACCTTCCCTGGTCCATTCCTTTCTTGGAAAAATTCCCAGGGACTCAGCGATCATGGCTCTCTGTGCTGCTCCTCCAAAACCAGCTTCGGGGTCCTGTTCCAAGACCTTTCTACCTTACAGATCAAATATTGTTTGGAAGAAGGCAATATGTTACAAAGGTTAACAGAGACTGGCCACCTCTGGTAGGGAGAGCAGAACATAAGGCCCAGCAGGCAAGATTCAAGTGAGAGAACAAAGGAATGTCTTCTTTTTTTAAACTCTTAACTTCTGTGTATTAGCTTCTAGGTGGAAGAGTGGTAAGGGTGGGCAATGGGGGTCAAGTGACTTGCCCAGGGTCACACAGCTGGGAAGTATCTGAGGCCAGATTTGAACCCAGGACCTCCCATCTCTAGGCCTGACTCTCAATCACCGAGCTACCCAGCTGCCCCCTCAAGTGAGAGAACAAAGAAGAAAGTTCAGAAACCTCCAACCTCCTATTCCTATGCTCATCTTTTGTCTTCTTTTTCTAGGTGGTCCATGGGATATACACCTTGTCTTGGTGTAGGGTGTGAGATGTTGATCTAAACCGAATCTCTCCCATATTGTTGTCCATTTTCCCAGCAGTTTTTGTCAAAGAGTGACTTCTTATCCCCAAAGCTGGGATCTTTGGGTCTACCAAACCCTAGATTGCGAAAGTCATTTGGCCCTAATCGATTCCATTGATCCACTCTTCTATTTCTTCGTCAGTACCAGATTGTTTTGATGATCGCCGCTCTGTGATCTTTTAAGATCTGGGACTGCTAGACCAACATTCTTCACATTTTTTTCATTAGTTCCCTTGATATTCTTGACCTTTTGTTCTTCCAGATGAATTTTGTTATTTTTTTTCTAGTTCCATAAAATAGTTTTTTAGTAGTTTGATAGGTGTGGCCCTGAATAAATAAACTAATTTAGATAGGGTTGTCATGTTTATTATGTTAGCTAGGGCTACCCATCTGCAATTAATGTTTTTCCAGTTGTTTAGATCTGCTCATCATTTCTTAGGGCACAATAATAGTCCATCACATTCATATACCATGATCTGTTCAGCCTTTCCTCAATTCATGGGCATCATCTCAATTTCTAACTCTTTGTCACCAAAAAAACAGTTGCTATAAATAATTTTGTACATACGGGTCCTTTTCCTTTTCTTTTGATCTCTTTAGGATATATAGTGGTTTTGCTGGGGAAAAGGGGTATTTACTGGTTTGGGGTTTTTTTGCTTTTTTTTTAAACCCTTAACTTCTATGTATTGGCTCCTTGGTGGAAGAGTGGTAAGGGTGGGCAATGGGGATCAAGTGACTTGCCCAGGGTCACACAGCTGGGAAGTGTCTGAGGCCAGATTTGAACCTAGGACCCTCCTGTCTCTAGGCCTGACTCTCCATCCACTGAGCTACCCAGCTGCCCTCTCCACAAATATTTTCAACAGAATTTCTCTTTCTAGTTCTTCCTACTGGGTTTTGTTGATAATATTACAGAAATTCTGATGATTTATGTGTATTTATTTTATTTTTTTAATTTAAACTTTTTTTCCAAATTTTACAAAACCAAATAAAACTAGCATTTTCATATACAAAAGAAAAAGAAGATGGTATACAAATGAAATCACAAATTTGCTATAGGTTTAGCTTACGTTTCTTCAACTCTACATAATAAATCCTGTCCACACGTGTCCCAGCCTCTTCCTACCTGCCTCACATCACAAAAGTTATCATCAAGGTGGCCAACATGTACATATAAATTAAGTCTTTCATATGACATCTTTCTGTTTATTTTCTGGAGGAAATATCCACATTTATTCTTCCAGCATTAATTCAGTGGCTGTGTATAATGTTCTCATTTTACTCATTTCTTTGTTTTTAATTTAAATATTTTATTTTTTAAGAAAAATTTTCCATGGTTACATGATTCTTGTTTTTACTTTCCCCTTCACCCTCCCCCCCCATAGCTGATGTGCATTTCCACTGGTTTTAACATGTGTGATCAATCAAGACCTATTTCCATATTATTGATAGTTGCACTGGGGTGGTCATTTAGTGTCTATATCCCCAACCATGTCCGCATCAACTCATGTGTTCAAGCAGTTGTTTTTCTTCTGTGTTTCCTCTCCTGTAGTTCTTCCTCTGAATGTGGGTAGCATCTTTACCATAAATCCCTCAGAACTGTCCTGGGTCATTGTAGTGCTGCTGGTACAGATGTCCATTACATTCGATTTTACCACAGTGTATCAGTCTCTGTGTACAATGTTCTTCTGGCTCTGCTCCTTTCACTCTGCATCTATTCCTGGAGGTCTTTCCAGTTCACATGGAATTCCTCCAGTTCATTATTCCTTTGAGCACAATAGTATTCCATCACCCGCCATATACCACAATTTGTTCAACCATTCCCCAATTGAAGGGCAATCCCTCATTTTCCAATTTTTCGCCACCACAAAAAGTGCAGCTATAAATATTTTTGTACAAGTCTGTTTATCTATGATCTCTTTGGGTTATATGTGTATTTATTTTGTATCCTGCAACTCTGCTAAAGTTATTTGTTTCAATTAGTTTTTAATTCATTGTCTAGGATTCTTGAAGTATACCATTGTATCATCTGCAAAGAGTGATGGTTTTGTTTCCTCATTCCCTGTTCTAACCTCTTCCATTTCTTTTTCTTCTCTTACTGCCATAGCTAGCATTTCTAATGCAATACTGAAAAATAGTAACAATAAAGGGAAACTAGGTGGCTCAGTGAATAGAGTCCCGTACCTAAAGATTGAGGTCTGAGGTTTAAACCTGGTTCTCAGGTACTTCCTAGCTGTGTGACCCTGGGCAAGTCACTTAACCCCCACTGCCTAGCCCTTATCACTCTTCTGTCTTGGAACTAACACATAGTGTTAATTCTAAGATGGAAGGTAAGAGTTGTTTTTTTTTTTTAATTTTAAAAAGTGAGACTAATAGGCATCCTTGTTTCTCCCCTGATATTATTGGGAAGTCTTCCAACTTATCACAGATAATGCATGCTGATGGTTTTAGGTAGAAACTACATATTATTTTACAAACCATCCATTGTTGTTGTCATCAGTCATATCTGACTCTTTGTGACCCCATTTTGGATTTTCTTGGCAAAAGTCCTGGAGTGATTTGCTATTTCCATCTCTAGCTCGTTTTACAGATGAGGAAACTGAGGCAAACAGGATTAAGTGACCTGCCCAGGGTCCCATGACTAGTAAGTATCTGAGTCTGCATTTGAACTCAGGTCTTTCCTACTACAGGCTACCTAACTGCCTTGAGAGGCCTATTATATCTAACTTTTCTAAAATTTTATTCATCTCCTTAATTTCTTTCTTATTTATTTTATGTAGCCCTAAGAGAAAAAAGTTAAGGTTCCCTACTGGAATACTTTTGCTATCTATTTCCTCTTATAATTCATTTAACTTTTCCTTTTGGAATTTGGTTGCTTCGGCCAGTTGGTACATATGTGTTTAATATTGATAGTGTTTTTTTGTTTTTTTGTCTATGGTGCCTTTTTAGCAAAATATATTTCCCTGTTGATCTCTTTAATTAGATCTATTTTTGCTTTTGCTTCATCTGAGCATGCTTGCTCTCCCTGCCTTTTTTACTTCAATTAAACCATAACAGAATCCACTCCAGCCCCTTATTTTTACTCCATGTGTATTTCTCTGTTTCAAATGTTTTTCTTCTTAAGAATGTATGATTGAATTTGGAGTTGTAATCCATCCTGTTATCTACATGTTTTATGGTGATTTCATCCCACTCACATTCACAGTTATGATGACTAACTGTGTATTTCTTTCCATCCTATTTTCTCACCTTTATCTTCTCTCTCTTTTTACCTTGTCCCCTCCTCAAAAGTCTGTCTGCTTCTGACCACTTCCTCCCTTGAAACGCTCTCCCATCTATTAGCCATCCACCCCCTTATTCACCTTCTCTCATCTTTTTGCCCTCCTACTTCCCTGTTCAGTAAGTTAGATTTCCACATACATCTCAATATGTAGGTGTACATATATATATATATATATATTTTTTTTTTCCTCCCTTTTTGAACCAATTCTGATGAGAGTAAGGTTCAAGGACTACCTGGCGCCCTGCTTCCATTTCTCTCATTTCCTCCTCCATTATAATTTCCTCCTCTTCCCTTCCTTTCCCTCTGGTTTTGGTTTTGACCCAGGAAGGCATCTCGCTCCTCCGTAGGAAGAAGCACTAGAGGTCCTCTTCTCCCAAGAAATGTGAGCAGGTCCCCTGCTCTCCTGCAGCCAGAGGCTCTGGTGCCCCTTTCTACCTTGGGTCTGACCAGGGCCCCTGGTCCCCTGTGAGTGACCGCAAGTCCTCTCTGGAATTGTGACCAGGACCCCGACTTCTTTTGGCCCTGGAACTGTGACTCTGGCCCACTCTTCAGTGGCCAGAAAGGCTACTGTTTCTCTTCCAACATTTGACATCATGTAGGAAACCTACACGCTGTCCAGCGTATCCTGTCTGTGTCTTGTATGGACAAAGCTTTTTGTGGTCTCTGCTATCACATCGCATTTATTAAGGACTAGAAGGTTCAGGCTCTGTGCTAAACACTAGAGATCCCAAGGGAGGCCAAAAGCGTTCCTGACCTCAAGGATCTTACAATCTAATGGTGGAGACAACAAGCAAACAGCTTTGTACAAACAAGCTGTGGACAAGATAAATGGAAGATTATCAACAGGAAGAAGACCCTGCCCCCTTAGGGAGGATTGGGAAATGCTTCTTAATAGAACTGGGATTTGAGAGAAGCCAGGAAATCTAGTAGGCAGGGATGAGGCTCCAAGCCCTGGGACAGTGTCTGAATATGCGTGGAATAGGAAGAGATGGGGACTCATTAGAAGAACAGCAAGGGGGTGCAGCTGGGTAGGTCAGTGGATGGAGAGTCAGGCCTAGAGACAGGAGGTCCTAGGTTCAAATCTGACCTCAGACACTTCCCAGCTGTGTGACCCTGGGCAAGTCACTTGACCCCCATTACCCACTCTTGCCACTCTTCCACCAAGGAGCCAATACATAGAAGTTAAGAGTTTAAAAAAGAAGAAGAAGAACAGCAAGGAGGCTACTGTCACTGGATCAGAGGGAATATGAAGGTGGGAAATGGTTTAAGTTATGAAGCCAAATAGGGGTTTTTATTTGAGGAGCCACTGGAGTTGAATCGGATGATGGCAGGGAGTAGGGAATTGTGGAGGACTTGACATAATCAGAACCGCACTTAGAAAAAGCAATCGGATAGATTTTAAATGATTGTTGACTTTCAAAGACATTTAATGTGCAGCAGAGATAGAGAATCAATCCTATTTCTGATGATTCTTTTGCCTAATAGATGGCAAACTTCAAGTGCTAATCCATCCTCCAGAGATCGAAAGTCCCCTCTTCCAAGAAGCCTTCTGAGATGCTCTTTCCCTTAATTGGAACTGATTGCTTTTTTCTGTGATTTCCCACATGACTCATTCTGGAATTCTTGATAGTGTTTTTAAGATTAGAGTTATGTGTCTCATGACCTAGCTTGATGCTCAGCTCTGATCCAAATTCAGGAGAGTAGGGAATCCTTTATTTTCCTTTGCCCTCTCCAAACATTTACATGCTATACAAATATCTACTGTCATCATGTATGTGTCATTTATGACCTCTGCCACACTGGACAAATCATGTCACCTATCTGGGTCTCAGTTTTCTATCTGCAGGACTATATGGCTGCAGAAGTCCTTTTCCAGTTCAGAGATATGTTCTCATCTTCTCAGTATTTCCTCGCAAAAAATGAACCAGTGCCAGCCCCAGAAAGGATCTTATAAGTCAGTGTAATCATTCGGTCAGTATTTAATAAATAAATGAATGAAGTATTATTTATAAATGAAGAAACATGCAAAGTCAATTGAGTTAAATTTCTCCTTTCTACTTCTGCAGTGTCACATAGATCCTAAATCTTTCATTGCTTCCCCTCTTTCCCTTTCCTTCCATTCTTTATCTTAGCTTTATAAAACATAATAAGTATGTATACTCATGAGAAGCAGAAATATTAGAGTTGATTTTTAAAAATACATTCTAGAGTGATATTTAAAGAAAAACAATTACCTAGGTACACAATTCTTTGTCTTTCTCATTAACAATCAGCTTTTGTTCATCACAGAGAGGACCATGTCAATTCTTTCCAGATTTAGTAGGATCAATTCATTTAGAACTGGAGGAATTCCATGTGAACTGGAACGACCTCCAGGAATTGATGCAGAGTAAAAGGAGCAGAACCAGGAGAATCAAATGTAATGGACTTTTTAAAAAACTAGCAACAATGCAATGACCCAGGACAATTCTGAGAGACTTATGAGAAAGATGTTATCCACATCCAGAGAAAGAACTGTGGGAGCAGAAATGCAGAAGAAAAACAACTGCTTGATCACATGGTTGATGGGGATATGATTAGGGATGCAGACTCTAAGAGATCATCCTGATGCAAATAATAATATGGAAATAGGTCTTGATCAATGACACATGTAAACCCAGTGGAATTGCTTGTTGGCTATGGGAGTGGGGTGGGAGGCAGAGAGGGAAAGAACATGAATTATGTAACCATGGAAAAATATTCTAAATTAATTAATTAAATAAAAATTTCAAATAAGAAAAAAGAATCAATTCATTTAGAATGTCCCTTGAATTTAGACCTTTCTGGAGTTGACCAACATGTCTAAAAAGTACATTTGTTAGTTGTTGGTAATTCTTTTGTTGAGGTCAGAAATGGCCAATTAATTCTTTCTCTTTAAAGCTTTTAGAGCAGCTAGGTGACACAGTGGGGCCTGGAGTCAGGAATGCTCAATTTCCTCAGTTCAGATCTAGACCCTTACTAGCTATGTGACTCTCTAGGCAAGTCATTTCACCATTTGCCTCAGTTTTCTCAACTGTAAAATGAACTGGAGAAGGAAATGGCCAACCAGTAACTTGCCATAGGGTCACAAAGAGTTGGACACAACTGAACAATGACAAAGCTTTTAGCAATGGGTACAGAGAAGTTTAGTCAGTTCATCCTCCCCATCCCCAATTTCTAATCAATAAGGATCTCCTTACTCTCATTGACATCTTTGGTCTTCTTTGGCACACTTTACTTCTTTCTCATCCCACTTCTATACCTCTCTTCCTTTCTGGAGAAATTGATCTTCTATATTTCCCTTCTTGTCTCCATTTTGTCTTCTTTTGAAATTCATTGTTTTAGGAACTTTTCACATATTTATATTTTTGAGGAGACCTATTCCTTTTAGCAACTACATTTCCCAAAAGTCTGTGCAAATCTCACCAAATGGCACTGCTGCCCCATCATAGACTCTGGTTGGATGTGAGGTTTGATGTAACGATTGATGAAAGACTGAAAATGAAATGGTGTGAGGTCCCATAATTCTTTGTCCCAGTAGACCTAAAGTGTGCCATCTACTTGTAGGCTTGCTCTGAATTCCTTAAGTGGAATCTGATGAATCCAGCACAGTCCCTCAGTTGGCTTTGCTGATCTATGACTGTGGAAATGTGTTGGAGTCAGTCAGAACTTGTGATGTCCATAGCTGGCCTCTTTGTCCTTCTATCATTCTTGCCTTGAATTTTCTTACTAAGTTATCAACTCTAAATAACTGAGATTCTGACCTTGCCTTAAAATCAGGCACAGGTATCGAGATTAGTTTTGGTCACCCTCCAACCACCTTGCCACTTGAACAAAGCAGTCAGTGTTCCTTTGATGAGCACTCTGTTTGGCAGATCTTCCAAATATTCCATTCCTTTATTCTGGAGGAGGGCCTTGCCTTAATAAATTGAGAATAAGATTCCTGCTGCTTTGATCTCAGCTTCTCCTTAAAAATTATATATCCATCTCATGTAAGTTTTCTAACACTGATCTTTTGGATGTTGAATTTTCAGGAAGTAGGAGAGATTAAACTTAAGATCACTAAAACTTCCCACAAAACCTCAAATTCTTGTAACTTTGTTCCCTCTATCCCTAATTTACTTTAGTCACACATTCTAGCCAGGATTCATAGGGTTCCTCATCTAGAAAAAACAGATAATTTCCTGAAGATAACTGTAGCACTCCCTCTCTTTGGATTGCCCCTTGTCATTACTGGCATTTTGACAGTCTACACAGAGGGTCTAACTATTGTAGCTGCAAATGATACATTTCTCCTTTTCCTAGCCAGAAGAATATGGAATATTCCAAATGGACATATTGTGAGGACTCTTGTTAGTGCTGTGGAAAAAACACACTAAAGTTTGTAGCAAGATCTCACCCAAAGAACTGGAGGCCAAAAATTCCTTTCTCTCCAGAGCTATGAAAGTCTTTATTGAAAGAAGAAGAGGTTTAAAGTGGTGAAATAGCCTAGGTCAGCACTGGTGAACCTTTTAGAGATTGTGTGCCCAAATTGCTCTTTCAAGCTGCCTGTGAGCCCCCCCCCCCCAGAGAATTAAGGGAGGAAGTGCTCACACTGGGCTGCTGGACAGAGGGGCGAATCCTGCAAAAAATGTCCTCAGGCATGGTGGAGAGGGGGAATGGAGCAGCCCCTTCTGGCATACCAGAGTACGCATGCCATGCCTTCTCCAACACAGGCCTCGGCTGATGAAATGGCACAAGAGCTGATAGAATAGCCTCATAGCTGATGGAGTAGCCTAATAGACGATGGAATAATCTTGGGGCTGTTAGAATGGTCCCAGGTGTGGATCATATTTTCTAAGGGTTTGGGGGTTCATCACCTCCCATTCCATTCGTGTGTGTGTGTGTGTGTGTGTGTGTGTGTGTGTGTGATAGGGGGTGATAAAACTGTGCATACCCTTTGACCCAGAAACACCACTATGTGGTCTGCATCCCAAAGAGATTAAAGATAGGAGGAAAGGACCTACTTGTACAAAAATATGTAGAGCAGCTTTTTTTGTGGTGGTAAAGAAGCAGAAGCCAAAGGGTTACTTATCAATTGGAGAATGAATGAATGGATAAGTTATGGTATATGATTGTAATGGAACCCTATTGTGCCACAAAAAATGATGAACAAGACAGTCACACACACAAAAACAACTAGAAAGACTTATATAAAATGATCTGGAAGTGAGCAGAACCAGGAGAATGTTGTACATGGTAACAGCAATAAGTACGATGATCAACTGTGAATGACTTAAGTATTATCAGTAATACAAGGATCCAAGACAACCCCAAGGGATGCATGACAAAAAAGGATCTCCACCTCCATAGAAAGAATTGATGGAGTATTAATGCAGATTGAAATATGCCACTCCACTCTATTTCCTCTATGAATTTTTCTCTAATATAAGTGGCATGTGTCTTCTTTTACATTTACAACACAAATATGTATTGTACATATCTGTACATTGTACATGTACAACATATATTACCTGTAATCTTGAGGAGGGTGAAGGGATGGGAGGGAGAAAACATAGATAACAAAATGTCAGAAAAATAATTATGAAAATCTAAAAAATAATAATTAATTTTTTAAAGGAAGATGGAAAAGATAGAAAGATCATATGTGTTCCCACTAGGTGGCGCTCATTTACTAAAAACCTGTTCCTAGAGTCAATTCTGTAGGATAGAAATTGCAGGGTGAGTTGATGTATTTGAAGGCATTGCTCTTGAGCCTCTATCATTTTTTAAATAGTTCCTAGTTTTATTTATTAGTTTAATGATTTAATTTCAATTTTATTAATCTAAACTTTAATTTTCAGGATTCCCTATCTGGCAGAAAATTGGTGATTTTTAATTTATTATTTTTCTACTTTTTAAAGTTGCATGTCCAATTCATTGTTCTACTCTTTCTTTCTCTTTCTAAGTGTTTCTTTGGTTGCATCCCATAAATTTTGGTATGTTGTCTCCTTGTTGTCATACTCTTTTATGAAATGATGTATTGTTTTAATGATTTGTTCTTTGACCTAACCTTTCTTTTATATAAAATCATTTGGACATTTTGTTAGGCTCTACTTCTTCAGAATTTTATTTGAGAAATTATTTTAAAGATGTTTGGAGGGGAATGTTAGGAGGGTTCAGATGAGTTCCTGACTCTCCTCTGCCATCTTGAATCCTTCTGACCAGTTAGAATAAAATTTATAATACACAGAAGGAAAAGAAAAAGACATTTTCTCAAAACAATAGATAAGAAGTAAAGAATTAGTGTAGGCTTTTAGATGCTCCAAGCACAAATTTTCCCAGCCCATCTTTTCTCACAGCTCTAGGGCTTAGAATGCATGAGTTTACACATCTTTCCTCTTGGTGCTTGTGGGAAGCCAATAAGAGAAACAGTTTCAAATAGATAAAAATCTGAGACTCCTCTTTTGACCCCTTTTGTGATCCACACCCTTTCTTGTTGAAAAGTATTGTGGCCTTATGGAAAAGCTTTAACCTCTTAGCAAACCAGTAGTTAAGAGGTTAACATTCTTCCCCTTTGGTCAGAAATGCAGCCATGGCCGAAATCTTAGTTTAGCAGGGGCATTTGCCCCTGAGAAAAGTATTCTCAGACTTAGCTTGCTGATAATCACATAGCTGAAGGTCCAGCCTGGTTCTTATCTTCACCTTGAAGTTTCTGAGGTTTCTGTGTGTTGTCTAAACTAATTGCAATGTCTAAGAAGCTATAAAACTCTCTCTGTGCTTGTGGGTGAAAGGGAGTTTGAATTTTCATATATAATAAACTTGTGACTCAATGGCACTTTGGAGAAGCAGCTATGAGTTAACAGTCAAGATCATCTCCTGTGTCCCATTATTTTCTTATCAAATAAGCAGTCCTTATCAGAGATGATTAATAGATCTTGACAGGTGCTGCCTTGTTGGAACAGCCTACTCAAAGGAGAAAGACCATTATCTAGTTCTATAAGATGAGGAAAGCATTTCATATACATGATGTCATTTTATTTTCACAAGTCTGTGAGGTGGGTAATAACTGTAATTATTATCCCCATTTTTCACAGAGTTTGATCTTGAATATCGGTCAGGAAACAAACATTTATTAAGAGTTTAAGGGGCAGCTGGGTAGCTCAGTGGAGTGAGAGTCAGGCCTAGAGACAGGAGGTCCTAGGTTCAAACCCGGCCTCAGCCACTTCCAGCTGTGTGACCCTGGACAAGTCACTTGACCCCCATTGCCCACCCTTACCACTCTTCCACCTATGAGAAAAATACACCGAAGTACAAGGGTTTAAAAAAAAAAAGTGTTTAAGGGGCTGTCCGTCATTTGGGGAAAGGCTGAACAAGTCGTGGTTTATGGTTGTAATGGAATACTACTGGGATGTAAGTAATGATGAATGGGATAAATTCAGAGAAATATGGAAAGACTTCTAAGAATTGATGTAAAGTGAAGTGAGCAGAACCAGGAGGGCACTATGTACAGTACCAGAAATATTATACAATGATCACCTGTGAAGGACTAAACCATTATCAGCAAAGTAAATCTCCAAGGTAATCCAATGGACTCATGAAGAAAAGGTTATTCACAGCCAAAGAAGTGACTGTGGGAATCTGAGCACAGATCAAAGCCTGCCATCTTCCACTGTTTCCTTTATGAGATTTCTGTTGTATGTGTGATATGTGTCTTCTATCATGACATGAGAAATATGAAAATATTGATTATATGAAAGTATAGCTTGTATCAGACTATTCACCTTGGCAAGGGAGAAGGGAGGGAGAAAATCTGAATTTTAAAATGTCAAACATGATTGTCAAAAAGTCTACCATTATACACAGAGATGGATACACTGTGGTACAATCAAATGTAATGGACTTCTCTACTAGCAGCAATGCAATGACCCAGGACAATTCTGAGGGATCTATGAGAAAGAACACTATCCACAGCCAGAGAAAGAACTGTGGGAGCGGAAACACAGAAGAAAAACAACTTCTTGAATACATGGGTTGATGAGGATATGATTTGGGATGTAGACTCTAAACAACCACCTCAGTGCAACCATCAATAATATAGAATTAGGTCTTGATCAATGTAACATGTAAAACCCAGTGAAATTGTGCATCATCTACAAGGAGAGTGGGGGAGAGTTTGGGGGCGGGGGGAGGGAAAGAACATGAATCATGGAATCATGGAAAAATATTCTAAAAAATTTAAAAAGTTTTAGAAAAAGAGCTACTATGTATAACTGAAAAAAAATCAAGAGCTTACTAAGTGCCAGGACTGTGCTAAACATGGAGTTCCCTGCCTTCATTAAGCATACAGTCTAATGGGGGAGGCAACATGAAAACAACTATAATATATATGATTACAAAGTGGATAAGAGGCAATTTTAAAAGGAAAGGCGTTAGCAGCCGGGGGGAAAGGAAAGGTCTCCTAAAGAAGGCAAGCTTTGAGATGGGTCGTGAAGGTCACCAGAGAAAGAAGGAGGTGGAGGTGAGTATGGGACAACATTTCAGGCATGAGGGACCAGTGCAAAGGCATGGAGATGAGAGATGAAGTGCGGGGTTTGAGGGTCTGCTAGACTATATCTTGTTTGAGCATCGGTGTTAGTATGCTGTCTCCCCCATTAGGCAGTGAGCTTCTTAAGCAAGGGGACCTTTCTTCCTTTATTTTAGTCCTCAGGCTTAGAAGAGTGCCTGGTATGTAGCAGGTTGATGATAAATGCTAGCTGACAACTATAAAACCTCATCTTCTTGCCCCCGGCAAGGGCTCTCTGAAGCTTCCTCTGGAAGCTCTCAGTGTCTCTCTTTTCACTGTGTTGAGGCCTCCATGTTACCCTGCCTGGAGGTCTCAGCTCCCAGCAGACAATCTCCAACACCTACTTCACCACCTTGGCTCTTCCCAAAGCATGAATTAGACATTTGAAAATAGACAAAAGAACAGAAGGAAGTTTGGTAAGAGACCCCCACAAACATGGTGGTTTTGTCATTGTTATATATACATGTTCCAAAAAGATTACACGTGAGCAAAGTTCCATTTCTTAACATTTTTTTATTTTGAACTTAAAAACAATAAAAATGAGTATCACCGTACACACAGAGGAACCTAGAGGATTGGTCAAGAAACCGGGAATCTCCATTTCATACTAATGGGCACATAATTCTAACCTAGCTTTAGAGCTGAGCCAGAGCTCAAATCCAAAGCTCCCAAGGGCTTGAACCTTTACTTGAGTAAGATCTCATGACCCCTGAGGAGGCCTTTCTTCAGGCTGTGAATACTGATTCAATAGTCAGTCAGGGGTTCCCCTCACTCTAGTCCTTACCACTCCTTGGGATAAAGCAAGGATACATTGTCTCAGACTGAGTGTTTGGGGTGCCAATGTCTTATTCTCTTTAGGGACTCTAAGTCCCAAGTCATCAGAGCATCTTCATTCCAGCAAAGCATCAGACACCTAAAGGTTCTTCCCCCAGACTTGGGTTTTCTCTCTGCTACTTCTGGCTCTCAAAAAGTGGCTCCTCAACAGGAATAAATGCAATGAGAAAGGGAAAAGGGGTTCGGGATGGGGATGGGATTAGGAAGAAGGATTTTCTTTGCATAGGTTTAGCATGCAACCAATGAGGACATTTTCACTCTATCCTTAGTTTCCTCTGCTGTAAAATCCAAGACTGAGACATGCTAGTCTCTCAGATTCCTTTTTGCCCTACATTTTCTGGTCCAGTAGGTATATTAAAAGAGTCTTTGAGGGTAGGCAATTCTCGAGATTTTATTATCCAACTCCATTTTACAGATGAAGAAACTGAGCCTAAGACTTAGAACCAAAGAATCTCAGAGCTAAATAGGATAAGAAGAAATAACAGAAGGAAAGCCATAGTACTGCCCATGCAAAGAAAGAACCAGAGAAAAGACAGCAGAGCACAGGGAGTATCTACCCAGTGGAGTATTCCCAGAATGAATGGATCAGTATTTCCCCATGATTCCTGGGGGACTGGGAACCTGTGCCCCTTAAGCGAGATCTACAGTGAAGGATTGGGGGTTTCCGGAGACTCATCAGGATAAGAGGTGGGGCTGAGATCTGCTAGGAGGGCAGGCTGTGGCAAAAAAGGTCTTCTCTTCACAAATCTGTGGAGAAAAGAATGGGAGTCGTAAGCTTGCTCTGGGCCCACCTATGTCACTCCAGCCAAGTAATGACTTCCCTCCCAGAGGCTAGGGCTCTGCTCCTTCCAGAGTATTCTTGGGATGAGAGGATCATGGGTCATGGTATTGGGAGATCCTATGGAGACCATTAGGAAATCCTATGATGACCAATGAGATTTTATTATCCAACTCCATTTTACAGATGAAGAAACTAAGAGCCCAAGACTTAGAACCAAAGAATCTCAGAGCTAAATAAGACATTAAAACCAAATAGCTTAACCTTTTTCATTTTAGAGGATAATAGATTTAGGGCTAAAGGAGACTTTTGAGGAAATTAAGCCTGATTCCCTCATTTTACAAGTGCAGAAACTGAGACACAGGGAGATTAAGTCATTTACTTAGAGTGACACAGCTATTAAGTATCTGAGATGGGATTTGAACCTGGTTCTTCCTATCTCCAAGGCTAGTGTCTTGAAGAAAGCAGCTGAGCCTCAGAGAAAGTCACTGGGCCAAATTCACTGGGGTGGTTTGTGGCAGAGACAAAACCCAAGCCCACTTCCCCTGGTTCCTGGTCCCAGGGACCCTTCCACTCAGACATACTGCTGCTTGGTTCCTTCAGCCTCTCCTCCCTTACATTACCTATGCCCATGGATTGGGCTGATTTAGGTAAGATGCCCTCTGGTATCTGGAATGCCCCCTCTACTCTCCTCACTGTGGAAGCCCACCTGAAATACCCCCCACTCCAGAAAATCTTCCCTCTGAAGAGAAATGCCTCTTCTTAGAGTGTGAGTCCCATGAGATAAGGGTCAGTATCCCCAGCTCTCAGCAAAGCACTTAAATCCAGCAAGTGCTTAATAAATCCCCTTCCTTTCTCTCTCTGTCTCTGTCTCTCTGTCTCTGTCTCTCTGTCTCTGTCTCTCTCTGTCTCTCTCTCTCTCTGTCTCTCTCTCTCTCTCTCTCTCTCTCTGTCTCTCTCTCTCTCTGTGTCTCTCTCTCTGTCTCTGCCTCTCTGTCTCTGTCTCTCTCTGTCTCTCTCTGTCTCTCTGCCTCTCTCTGTCTCTCTGCCTCTCCCTTCCTCCTTCCCTCCCCCTCTCTCTCTCTTCTTCTTTTTCCCTGTTCAGATTTGGGGACTCCCACCCCTTACCTTCTTACCATTGGGTGAGCATTGTTTCCACAACCCGTTCATGTTGTAGTTGTGTGTCAGGGCACACCAGGTCTTGCCCAGTACAAACCCATCAGCCGTGCAGTCATGATACCACTTTGACCCGAAGAGGAATGGAAACATACATGGTGGGGGGTCTGTGAAGGTTCAGAGGGTTGGCACAGAGTGAATACAGCCTCAGGAAAGCTCTATTGACCAAAGTCTCCTTTGGTCAGAGAGCAGTGAGGCCAGCTGGTCCAATATGTGCCCGAGTGTATATCCCTTCCAGAAGAGGGCATGCAGCCTTTGCTCCAAGTCCTCTCGTGATGGGGGTTCATGATTCTCTCAGGTGGCTCATTTCATTTCTCCATAACTCATTTCTAGGATCTGCCTCTCTCCTTCCTTGGCTGTTGCCTCTACTTCTGCCTCTAGTTCTGTCTTCTAGGGCCAAGCAGAAGAAGACTCTTTCTAAACCCAACAGCCCTTCAAATACTCAAAGACAAATCTCTTCCCTTCTCTGGGCTAAACATCTCGGATTCCAAATAGGACATGGGCTCGAGGCCCTCTGCAGCTTGTTCTTGATCTTCCTAAAGTGGGGAGCCTAGAACTGAACACGATACCAAAGATGTAACCTGAGCAGAGCTGCAGAGGACAGAGGAACTGCCACCTCCCTTGCTTCTGGACACTACTCTTCCTGCCTTCAAATATGCAATTAGCTTTCTGAGGGATGTCAGCATCTCGCACTGGAGACACCGTTGTGCTTTCAGGCCACTAAGATCCCCCAATCGTTTTCTCAGGGATTGCTCTCTCTTGGCACATATCCCCCAATGCACTCAGGTGGTTGGTTTTGAAACCATAGTAAGAATGTTCCAAAGCAGAATTCTCTCCGTTCCAGATAGATGATGGCTCTGTTCCTGAGCTACATGGTAGAGGGAACTGGGGAGGGGGTGGCACAGAAATCATGACCGGGACAGAGTGACTCACCTGTGCTAGTGCAGTAGCGCCACTTGCCATTGAAGATGTGTTCCACTGAGCACCAGGCATAATCACTATTGATTGTTGTGCAATGGTCATACTTCACATTCTGATAGATGAATGGAAAGGCACATGGCTTGAGGAGTTTCTCTAGAGAAAAGATCAGCACTGGCTGGAAGGGGGGAAGGCGAGGAGCACAGCCCAGGATCCAAGGCACCTGCTGCTCAACCATCCGTTACCCCAACTTCTTCAGTCCCTTCTATTTTCATACCCCACTGTACACTGCTGGGTTAGTCCAGCCTGGAACGTGCCCTCACTTAAAAAGGGTCCAGGGGTCCCAGAATCTCAGAGCTTTACTGAAGAGAGGAAGAATGGAGAACTTGGAGAGGGTCAAGTCCCACCACTTCATCTTATAGATAAAGAAATAAAAGGAACACAGAACCAGAGAGAAATCTCGATGAGTGAGAGTTGCCTGCCAGCCCTTGGGTCAGGAGTCCCAAGTGGGGCTCTCGGTCCTGATATTGGCCAACTGTGACTGTGGAAAAGTCATTTAATCTTCATGGAAGTAAAGTTGTTGAGATTAAAGTATTGTTTAAGCCTTAGACTGCTTCGTTAGGAGAATATCTGAGCTGGAAGGAGTCTTAGAGAATCTAATCCATCCTAGGATTTCCCAATTCCCAGTCCTGCCCTTTTTCCCCCCCAACACACATCTCCTTCGAATACTCCTTATTTTAGCCCCAGCCTCTGCCTCCAGTGCTAAAGAAGAGTTGGGTTACCTTGAATTCTCTTTAGACCACTCTCGAGGGCCCAAGGGAGGCAGAGAATTGAGTGTACACTCTAATACAAACTTTCTCCATCATGACACCACACAGCTCTACAAAGGGGAAATCAGGATGAACTTGGGGAGGACAGTGGTTATTGACTCCATTCCCCAGTTCATCCTAATTTGGATTGGAACAGAGTAGAACATAATGAATATTGGATTTGATGTAGGAAGACCTTGAATACATCACACCCCTGCTCTAGACCACGGCTTTCTAATCTATAAAATAAGAATAGATTGTATCATTGCTAAGGTCTCCAACAGCTCTAAATACCGGGAATGGTTCTCTTTGCTCAGATAACTGATCCTATCCAGTTCTACCCACTCCTATCCTGGGGTAAAAGACGGTTCAATTTCCAATGTCATCCCTTACACTTCAGAAAGTGTTACGGATCAGAGCTTGATTGATTGTTCTGTTGATTTTCTAGATTAAGAAATCGATGAAGAAAATGTTAATGATGCAGATTAAATGTAAAAATCTACAGGCAGAAGTGGGAATAAGAATGGGGGCCGCAGCAGTGATACTCTTATAGATTGGTTACCACTCATGGTAGGTGAAGGGTAGATATTAGAAATAAGGATAACATTAATATTTGGAGTAGGGACTCCTTTAGGATAGGAGGAGGGATAGCATTAGTATTAGAGTGACATTCAAGACAAGGTTAAAAGAGGTGTAGGAAATAGCACTGGCAAAGTTGGGAGGAGAGACGCTGGTAACATATAGGAGAGAAAGATAACTCGACATGGGAGTAAGAAAAGTGCCTGCAGTGCCCATATGCCAGCCCCACCAGGGATAGAAGAAGAAGGGATAATTTTGCCCCTTTCTCTCCCCAAGCAGCAAGTCTATGATCTTCTTCTTACCTGGAGGGGGTCGAATGTTTCTATACCTGGTCAAACCTGAAATGTAAAAAGGAAGTGAGCAAACATACCTCTCAGAGCATTGCCCTCCTATCTCTGCACTCACTCACCTCCCTCATCTACCCCCTGAAACCTCCTTAACCTGCATTGGCCTCATGGAGGCAGAAGAATAGGCACACCCAGCCTGCCAGTGATCCTCTCCCCAGAATCATCTCAGTCTAAAGCCCTGTGGAAGTCAGTCTCTTGTTCTAGTCCAGCTCTGGATTTTATTCCCATAAGCCCTACCTGTCCCTCCTCCAATCCTCCCATTTATCTCCTTCCCTATTAGTATGCATATTTGTCACTGTTCCCCAACACTATTGGGAACTACAGAAAATAGCCTTGGGGGACTTGGCTGGAAAGCTAGTCTAGCAAATATGTGACTTTCCCCAAATCTCTTCTCAGTCTTAATTTTTCCATCTGTAAAACAAAAGTGTGGGACTAGATTACCTCCTCCTAGCTCTGGTAGGTTGAGTGGATCCCTTCTCCTTTGAGAACCTCACTTTCTCTAGCTATTCAAAGAAGGGATTGAACTGATATCTCTGCCTTTCAAATATAAGCCCTTTGAGGGCAGAGATTGCTTTCAGTTTTGCTTTTTTATCCTCAAATATCTAGCACAGTGCCTGACCCACAGTAAGTGCTTAATAAGTGCTTCATTTTGAATGGATTGACGGCTGCAACTTCCACTTCCCATAGTGAAGGTGGCAGAGTAAAGAATGATCAAAGCTCAACAACCATCTTCCAGATGAACCACACACACACACACACACACACACACACAATCTCAAAATGAATCCTGGGGTGGCAGAACCAACAGAAGACAGGATGAAGCAATGCTCTAGTTCAGAACAGTGTGGAGGGACAGCAAGGAGGGCTCATCTCACTGGGGCAGGAGGGGAGCTTGTGGTCCAGTACCTTGAGGTGAAACTTGGGTACAATGCAATGCAAGTTGCAAGAGAAGAACATAGCTGGGTTTAATCTAGCCTCAGCAGAGGGAGAGCTGAAGTGAAAGCAGTACAGTACAAGTGGCAATAGGAGGAACTGCAGTAGCAGAATTCAGAGTGACTCAGCATGGGCAACAATGGAAGGAATTCAGCCCAAGGAGAGGGTGGAACCCTTTAGCACCAGCAGTGTCTGGATTCAAAAGCTGCAAACCTTTCCACAGCAAGACAATCAGAGCCCTGCAGCAAAGTGCTCACTCTAGAATCCAAGAGACAGCCAAGCTGATCTCAGGCACCAAAACAGACCACAACACAAATTTGGGACAGTACTCTTTCCACCCTAGGAAAGGAGCTGAGCTTCAATTTGTAGGAAACATCAAGAAAAAAGTCTCCCCAAATGAGCAAAAAATAGAGAGGAAAAAGCCTGACACTAGAAAACTAGTTCAGCAATGGCTGGATCTTTCACTTCTAGGAACTATGATGGCAGAGTAAGGAATACTCTGAGCTTGGCCAAAAGCATCTCCAAATATCCACACACAAAAGAAAAAAGTGCTTGAAAACAAAGGAAAGTAGAAAGGTCCCATCTCACTAGAGTGGGAATAGAAAGTAGCCTAGCATGTACAAATGTACAGCATTGGGAGAACAAGCAGAGCAGCAGCCCACAGCACACAGTCTGAGGAAAGGTGCCAGCAGAGTGGGGTCTAGCCTAAAACAGGAGATACCAGGGGAACTGGCAATGGTGGGGGTGGGGTTGGGGAAATCCAAGTAGACAAAATAGCTACAAGCCTCCCCACAGCAAGCCAACTAAGCTCCCTATACTGAAGTGCACTTTAGGACCCAAAGGCAGCTGGACCAATCCCAAACACCAGAGCCAACTATATTGTAAGCTTGAAACAGTGCTCCTTCTACCCCAGAAGCAAAGCAGAACTTCAATGTATAGACAAGATAATGGAAAAAAAACTGGAAAGCTGAGTAAAAGGGGAAAAAACACTTAACTTAGAGAGTTACTTTAGTGACAGGGAACATTGGAATGCAAACTTGGAAGAGGACAATAATGCCAAAATGGAAATATATAAAGCCTCAAAGGCAAGTATGAAAGGGTGTCAGTCCCCAAAGAACCTCTGGAAAGAACTTGAACATAAGTTTAAAAATCAAATAAAAAGGGAATTGATAGAGTCAACAATTCACAAAAATTTAAAAAATTTAAAAAACAACTCCTTAATGATTAGAATGAGCCAAAGAGAAGAGGAAATACAAAAGCCCAAGAAAAAAAATAACTCCTTAAAAATTAGAATTAGGCAAATGGAAGCTAATGACTACATAAGACATCAGGAAATAATAAAATAAAACTTAAAGGATAAAAAAAGAAAATCTAAAATATTTCATTGGAAAAACAACTGAACTAGAAATATATCCATGTAGAGCTAATTCTAGAATCATTGAACTCCTTGAAAACCATGATCAAAAAAAGGGCATGGGCACCATATTACAAGAAATCATTGAGGAAAACTGCCCTGATACTCTTGAATAGGAGAGGAAAATAGAAATTAAAAGAACCCATTGATCACCTCCTGAAAGCAATCCCAAATAAAAAACTCCCAGGACTATTACAGCTAAATTCCAGAACTCTCAGGCCAAGGAAAAATTATTATAAGCAGCCACAAGGAAACAATTCAAATATCATATTGCCAAATTCAGGATTATACAGGATCTGGGAGCTTATACATTAATGGACCAGAGAACATGGAATATGATATTCTGAAAAGCAAAAGATGTAGGATTATAGCTAAGAATCACATACCCAAAGAAACTAAGCATAATCCTCAGGGTGGAGGGAATGATATTTAATAGAGCACTTTCAGGCATTCCTGATGACATCAGAGTTAAAATTTTTTTGAAGCCCAAATTAAAAAACACAAGAGAAACATAAAAAGGCAAATAGAAAAGTGAAAACTTAAGGGATGCAATAATGTTAAGCTGATTACATTTCTGCATGGGAAGGTGATAATCAAGATACATTAAATGTCTATGATCTTAAAGATAGTTAAGGTACAAAGATAGTACCCAAGATACTTGAAGTACTTACGATTCTTAAGAATTTATCACTATTAGGGCAGTGAGAAGACATACATAGAAGGAAGGGAGTAAATTGAATAGGATGAGATGTAAGGGGGAAAAATAAAAAGATAAGAAAGAGGAATACACTGAGAGAAGAGAAAAGGAAAGATGGAGGTAACTTATCTCACATGAAGAGGCAGGTAAATGTCAGTACAATGGGGGAGAAGATGAGGGTTGGCTGGCAATGCTTGAACTTTACTCTCATTGAAATTGGCTCAAAGTGGAAAAAACATCCACATTCAATCAGCTATCTTTCCTGATAGGGAATTGGGAATAAAAGAATAGGGAGACAGACAAAATGTAGGGTGAATTGAGGGAGGTAATGATCAGAACAAAACATTTGGGAACAGGGAAAGACTGAAAGGAGAGAGAAAAATAAACAAGGGGAAATAAGATGGAGAGAAACACAGTGATCATAATTGTGACTACAAATGGGTTGAATTCATCCATAAAAGAGAAAAGAATAGCAGAATGGATTAAAAATCAGAACCCCATGATATACAAGAAAAACATTTAAAGCACAGAGACATACTGAGAAGAAAAGATAAGGAGCTGGAGCAGAATTTATTATACTTTGGCTAAAGTTAAAAAAGCAGGGTGGCAATCATGACCTCAGAAAAAGCAAAAGTAAAAACTGATCTAATTAGAAGAGATAAGGAAAGAAATTGTATCTTGATAAACTCAATGAAGCAATATCAATATTAACTATATATGCACCAAAAGGCATAGTATCATAGCAACAAAATACCTAAAGGAAAAGATACACGAGTAACAGTAGTTACATTAGTTACAGAAATAGACAGTAAAATAATATTAGTGGGGGACCTCAACCTTCTCATATTTGAACTAGATAAATAAAAAATAAACAAGAAAGAAGTTAAGGAAGTAAATACAATTTTAGAAAAGTTTGATGATAGACTTCTGGAGAAAACTGAAGAATGGGAATAGAAAAGCAGAAACACTGAAAACATCCTTTTCAGACACAATGCAATAAAAATTACATTCAACAAAGAGCAGTACAAAGACTAGTAATTAATTTGAAACCAACTAATCCCATTAAAAACAATGAGTACATAAAAAAATATAGAAGCAATCAATAATTTCATTAAAGAGAATAAAAATGAGGAGACAACATACCAAAATTTATGAGATGTATCCGAAGCAGTAATTAAGGGGAAGTTTATATCTCCAAATGCTTACATCAATAAAATAGGGAAAGAGCAGACCTAGGAAATGGGCATGCAACTAAAGAAACTGGAAAAGGAACAAATTTTAATCCCCAATTAAACACCAAATTGGAAATCCTAAAAATCAAGTGAGAGATTAATAAAATTGAAAACAAGAAAAAAAATACAAGAATAATAACAAATACAAGAATAAGAAATACAAGAATGAGCTAATTTTATGAAAAAATAAAATAGATAAACTTTTGGTTAGTTTGATTTTTAAAAAAAGAAAAGCAAAATTCCAGTATTAAAAATAAAAAGGGCAAATTCACAATCAATGAAGAAGAACCTAAAGAAATTATTAGAAATTACTTTACCTAATTAGATGCCAATAAATCTGACAATCTAAATTAAATAAATGGAAATTTAAAGAAGTATAAATTTCCCAGATTAAATAAAGAAGAAATAGAATGCTTAAACACACCAATTCATTTACTTGGAAGCTCTTGAATTTGGCTATTATATTCTTGGGAGTTATCTTTTCAGGGTTTAGTGTAGAGGATGATATATGGATCCTTTCAATGTCTATTTTACCCGCTTTTTGAAGAACATCAGGGCAGTTTTGTTGGATAATTTCTTGTAGTATGGAGTCCAAATTCTATTAATTTCTGCTTTTTCAGGAAGACCAATGATTCTCAAATTGTCTCTTCTAGACCTATTTTCTTGATCTGTCAATTTCTTAGTGAGATATTTCATGTTTCCTTCTATTTTATCAGTCTTTTGACTTTGCTTTATTTGTTCTTGTTGTCTTGAGAGATCATTGGCTTCTATTTGCCCAATTCTTTTCTTTAGAGACTGGTTTTCTACTATAATCTTTTGATTTTCCTTTTCAATTTGGTCTATTCTGTTTTGCATGGTTTCCTCCAATTTGCTTATCATTTCATTTGATTTTGGGGCATCCTTCTCCAATTGGGAGTTTCTTTCTTTTAACCTGTTAATTTCCTTTTGAGCTATTTCCCACTTCTCTTGCCAAATTTCTTCCATCTTTCTCATGATCTCAGATTTGAACTCTTCAAGAGCTTGTGACCAATTTTCATTTTTTGGGAAGGTTTGGATGCGATTACTTGTTTGTTCTCCTTTGCCGTTTGCTCTATTGTCTGGATTTTTTCTGTGTAAAAGTTGTTGAGTGTTAAAGATTTCTTCTTGATCTTTCTCTTTGGAGGATCTTGTGCCTGGCTTGCCATTATTATTATTTCCTTCTCAGTCAGAAGTCTGGGTGAGGCAGACAGGCTCTCTGCCTACCCTATTGAGCTGTGGAGCAGTTTTCGTCTGAGTCACAGCACCACGCACCCTTTCAGCTTTATCCTCACAGCCACAGTCGGTCTGGGCTCTTTAGGTTCTTGAGGTCTCAAGTCTAGCTATTCTCAGGGTCAAACCTCCTGGTGGTCCCCTTGCTTGCTCGTCTGCTTGAAGCTCCTTTAACAGTCTCAGGGCACTGCTTCCACAGTCATGCATCCCTCTGAACTGGGTTCCCATCCAAGGTCCACACCTGTGCTCAAGGTCTGTGTTCAAAGACCGTGCATTCTTTAGCCCCTTGGGGCTTAAGTCTTGCTGCTCTCAGGATCAGGCCCTGGTGATCCCAGGTAGCTGCCAAGAACTTAATGAATGCCCCAAACTTGCTCTAACTCTTGTGCACTAGCTTTGGCACTGTAGGTGGTGTTGGGGAGGGGGTTGCTCAGCTCGCATTTTAGTGAGAGCTATTTCACCCCCTTATAGAATGGAAATGCCCCAATCCCACGTGCCTTCATTGCTGCGCCCTGTTGTGGGGTCCCTTCATTCATCTGGATTTGTTTTTATGTTCTCTTGAGGAGTCCTATCTGTGTGGGTTAGGAGAGGTTAAGCACGCTGCTTCTACTCTACCATCATCTTAACCCGGAAGTTTAGGTAAAAACACCATTTCAGAATGAGTTCCCTAAGAAAAATTCCCCAGGGTCAGATAGATTCACAAGGGAATTCCACCAAACATTCAAAGAACAATTAAATTCACCACTACATGAACGATTTGGAAAAAGGAATTCTACAAAACTTCTTTTATGGCACAAAAATGTTATTGATATCTAAACCAGAGAGAGAAAAAAATAGGAAAAGAAAACCAAAGACAAGTCTCCCTAATGAATTTTTTTTTATCCTGGGACTCCATTCTAGGAGCATAGGGCCACAACCAGTAGGCAATGGGACACACAGTCGCTCAGGGTCACCCAGTTGGGAAGTGTCTGAGCCCAGACTTGAACCTAGGACCTTTCCTCTCTAGGCCTGGCTCTCAATCTACTGAGCTAGCCCAGCTGCCCCTACTTTAGGTTGCAGTTTCTTTAGCAGATGTAGTTTTTACAGGGTGGGGTTGCTAGCCCCACGCCCAACCCTCCTCCTTTTTTCATCTGGGCTAGGGACCGTCCTTGGCCCAGGAGTGGTAAGGGTGGGCAGTAGGGGTCAAGTGACTTGCCCAAGGTCACACAGCTGGAAGTGTCCGAGGCTGGACTTGAACCTAGGACCTCCAGTCTCTAGGCCTGGCTCTCAATCCATTGAGCCACTCAGCTGCCCTAATGAATATTAATGCAAAAAAATTTAAATAGAGTATTAGCAAGGAAATTTCAGTAATATATCACAAGGATCATGTACTATGGCCAAGTATGTTTTATGCCAGAAATACAGGGATCATGAGAAAAACTATTAGTATGATTGATCATATCAATAACAAAACCATTAGGAACTATGTGATTGTCTCAATAAATGGAGGAGAAGATGAGGGTTGGCCAGCAATAAAAAAATACAGCACCCAATCCTAATTTTTTGAAAATTAGAGAACAATAGAAAAAGTGGAACAATTCTTAAAATGATAGATACCGTCCATCTGTGACTATCAAAAAGCATTATCTGTAATGGAGATAATCTAGTGGCCTTCCCAATAAGATCAATGGTGAAGCAAGGATGCCCATTATCACCACTATTATTAAATATCATGCTAGAAATGCTAGCTATAACAATAAGAGAAGAAAGATAAGGAATTAGAATAGGCCATGAAGAAATAAAGTTATCACTCTTTGCAGATGATATGATGGTATACATAGAAAACCTCAGAGAATGAACCAAAAAAACTAACTGAAACAATTAAAAACTTTAGCAAAGTTGCAGGATATAAAATTAAGCAACATAAATCATCAGCATTTTATATACCACCAACAAAGTTCAACAGCAAGAGATAGAAATTCCATTTAAAATAACTGTAGACAATATAAAATATCTGGTGGTCTATCTACCAAAACAAACCAAGGAACCATATGAACACAATTACAAAAGAACATTTCACACAAAGTCAGATCGATACAATTCGAAAAACATTAAAAGCTTATGGATTAAAATTGGGACATTGATGCATTGCTGGTGGAGTTTTGAACTGATTCAACCATTCTGGCTGGCAATTTGGAGCTATGCTCAAAGGATGCCTGCCCTTTGATCCAGCCATACCATTGTTGGGTTTGTACCCCAAAGAGATCATAGATAAACAGACTTGTATGAAAATATTTATAGCCGCGCTTTTTGTGGTGGCAAAGAACTGGAAAACAAGGATATGTCCTTCAATTGGGGAATGGCTGAACTAATTGTGGTATATGCTGGTGATGGAATACTGCTGTGCTCAAAGGAATAATAAACTGGAGGAATTCTGTGTGAACTGGAGAGACCTCCAGGAATTGATGCAGAGCGAAAGGAGCAGAGCCAGAAGAACATTGTACACAGAGACTGATATACTATGGTAAAATCGAATGTAATGGACTTCTGTACTAGCAGCAATACAATGACCCAGGACAATTCTGAGGGATTTATGGTAAAGACGCTACCCACATTCAGAGGAAGGACTGCAGGAGAGGAAACATATAAGAAAAACAAGTGCTTGAACACATGGGTTGGGGTGGACATGATTGGGGATGTAGACTCAAAACTACCACACCAATGCAACTACCAACAATTTGGAAATAGGTCTTGATCAAGGACACATGATAAAACCAGTGGAAATGAGCATCGGCCATGGGTGGGGGGAGTGCGGGGGGTGAAGGGGAAAGTAGGAGCATGAATCATGTAACCATGTTAAAAATGAATATTAATAAATGCTTTAAAAAAAGCTTATGGATTATACCCAAAGGATTTTAAAAGAATGCATACCTTTTGATCCATCAATACCACTACTAGATCTGTATCCCAAAGATATTTTAAAAATGGGGATGGACCTGTTGATACAAAAATATTTATAACTGTGGTGGCAAAAAAATTGGAAAATGATGGGGTGTCCCTTGATTGGGGAATGGCTGAACAAATTGTGGTATATGATGGTGATGGAATATTATTGTGTGTAAGAGGGGAGACTAGGTATTTAAGGTATGGTTGCCAGAAATTGATTAACTCAATTTCAAAATAAAATAGACCCAAGTCGGGATGACTTTTATGGTGGTTTATTTACAATTAAGAAGGTTGAAGGTAGGGAAATTGAGAGAGGGAAACTCTGGCCCAGACCAGAGACCCAAACCAGGTGGAATTTAGAGGCCCCAGAAGAGGGGCACAGAGGTTAATTAAACAAGGCTTCTAGTCACAAGGCCTCCTCCAAGAGCCTCCTCCAAGAAAAGAGGCCTCCCTAAGGCTGGAGCCTCCAGAAACGCCAAGGGAAGAGAAAGAGAGTCAGCCTAACTTACCCACGTGACAATTCAAGGGAAGCCATCTGAGGTCTCACCAGAGATCCTTCCATACCAAGTTCAAAGCACCAACCGCCTCCACAGGAAGTTACCATCATATTTAAAAGAGAGCATCTTTCATCAATTCTTGCATCCACCTCCAATTTCAAGTGGACAAATGGCAGCCTTGATACTGTTTTTGATTTGTTACTTACTATCATGTGTGGGTAACAGACCTCCCCCCTCCCCACTTAATTCTAAGTTGGGTGGGGTGACATTATTTCTGGTGGCTAAAGTCTACACAAATGAATGAGGGTGAGCTTATTCCATTCACACATGTGCTATAAGAAATGATGAAATGTTTGATTTCTATAAGAACTGGAAAAACCTACATGAACTGATGTGGAATGAAATAAGCAGAACCAGGAGAACATTATATAACATAACTGAAACACCATGGGACAATAAAACATAATATACTTTGCTACTAATAGCAATACAATGATCCAGGACAACTGTGAGGGACTTATAAGAAAGAATACTATCCATATCTAAAGAAAGAACAGTTGGAGAAGAAATGTGCAAGAAAACATATGATTTATCACTTATTTATTTGGGTATATGATTTGGGGTTTTGGTATTAAAAGATTACTCTATTACAAAAATGAACAATATGGAAATAGGCTTTGAGTGATAATACATATATAATTCAGTGGAATTTCTTGTCAACTATGGGAAGAGGGAGGGAAGAAGGGAGGAGACAGCATAAATAACGTAACCTTGGAAAAATCATGTATAGAATTGTCACTGGAATAAAATAAAGAAAAATTTTAAAAAAGAATGCCAAAAAAAGGTTTATGAGTAGGCTATGCAAATATAATAAAAATGACATTTCTGCCTAAATTAATTTACCTATTCCATGCTATATCAAACTATCCAAAAATTATTTCATAGAGCTAGGAAAATAATAACAGAATTCATTTGGAAGAACAAAAGATCAAGAATGTCAAGGGAATTAATGAAAAACATATGAAGGAAGAAGGCCTAACCATCCTAGATCTAAAATTGTAGTATAGCAGTAATCATTAAAATAACCTGGTACTAATAAATAGAGTAATGGACAAATGGAATAGATTAGGAAATCAACATATAGTAGTAAATTACCACAGTAACCTAGTATTTGATAAACCCAAATATCCAAGCTTTTGGGAGAAGAACTAACTATTTGACAAAAACTGTTGGGAAAATTGGAAAACAATATGGCAAAAGGCATAAACCAACATCTCATGCCATATACCAAGATAAAGTCAAAATGGATATATGATCTAGAAATTAAGGTGATACCATAAACAAATTAGGGGAATACAGAACAGTTTACCTGCCCGACCCATGGATAAAGGAAGAATTTATTATCAAACAAAACATAGAGAACATTATGAGAAAAAAATAGGATAATTTTTATTACTTTAAATTAAAAGTGGGTTGTATTAACAAAACCCATCAACCAAGATTAGAAGGTAAACAAAAAGCTGGGGGAACATTTTTATATAAAGAGGTTTTGGCAAAGGCCTCATTTTTCAAATATATAGAGAGATGAGTCAAATTTATAAGAATATAAGTCATTTCCCAATTGATAAATGGTCAAAGGATATGAACAAACCATTCTCAGATGAAGAAATCAAAACTATCTATAGTCATATGAAAAAATGCTCCAAATCACTTTGATTAGAGAAATGCAAATTTTAACAACTCTGAGATATCAAATCATACCTATCAGATTGACTAATATGGCCAAAAAGGAAAATGACAAATGTTGGAAGGGATTTGGGAGAATTGTAACATTAATATACTATTAGTGGATCTGTCAACTTTTCTGGCGAGCAATCTGAAATCACACCATTAAGGCTAAAAAACTATACATAACTTTGACTCAATAAAACTACTACTAGGTCAATATCCTAATGAAACCCCCCTCCAAAAAAATGGGAAAGGAAAGGAATGTGTATGTACACAAATATTTATAGCAGCTCTTTTTGAAGCGGCAAAGATTTAGAAACTCAGATGTCCATCACTCAAGGATTGGAGGAACAAGTTGTGGTATGTGGTTGTAATGAAATAATCCATAAGAAACAATAAACAGGATGAGTTCAAAAAAACCTGGAAAGACTTATATGAACTGATGCAAAGTGAAGTGAGCAGAACTAGGAGAACAATGTATAAAGTAAAAGAAATATTATACAATGATCAGCCGTGAAGGACTAAACCATTATCAACAAAGCAAGTCTCCAAGATAACCACAAGGGATTCATGAAGAAAATGCTGTCCACAGCCAAAGAAGGAACTATTGGCATCTGAGTGTAGATCAAAGCATGCCATCTTCCACCATTGATCCTTTCTGAAAATTCTGTTGTATGTATGCTATGAAGCTGATGCTAAGAGAGGCTAGCTAAGCTAGTGTTTGAAGTAAAATGTGAAATCAGATGTTCCTGACTTCAGGGCCAGAGTTTTTATCCATTATAATTCTTAGCTGTCTTAAAAAGGAAACAGCTTGCATGGGGGAAGACTTACCAGTTTTGGATATGTTGAATTTAGGATGCTCCCAAGAACTTCCTTGTGGAAATGAAAAGCATGCATCTGGAGATGTGGGACTGGAAACTCAGGAGAAAGACAAATAATGGATGTCTAGATTTGGAAGCTGTCTACTGAGAGCTGAAAGTTAAATCTGCAGGAGTCAATGAGATTATCTAGAAAGAATGGGGAACAACCTATAGTCAGGAGATATGTATATAATGAGCTAATAAAGAGGCTGACTGACTGTATGTCAGGGATTTTGGAGAGGGTGGTCTTGTTTAGGTAGGAATTTAATCAGGTGGCCTCAGATGTCTTTTCCAGTTTAACTTCATTCAGAGTTCATCAAACTGCCATATCCTCTGTAATGCCTTCTGATATTCCCCCAAGGATCAATACCATATCACTTCCCAGATTGCTTTGGATTAATTTTTCTGAGTATATGTCATTTTCCTCAGCAGAATGCAAACTCATTTAAGGCAAGGGCTGTTTCTTGCTTACCTTTGCCTCTCAGTGCCTTAGACATGGGAGGCATTTAATAAATGTCTATTGTATTGAAGGGAACAAAATGGGCAGAGATGGAAGTAGGAGAACACAGGACCTGGGGGATGGGGCAGACACCCATCCATTTTGGTCAAAATACAGAATGTTCTAAGCATAGAGAGCTAGAATGCTTGTAAAGGACCAGATTATGGAAAGTTTCAAAAAGGGATCCTAAAATTTTCAAGATTCAAACAAGCATGGACAGAGATGACTAGCAGAATATTGATACTGGGGTGGGGGAGAGGGCAGGGAATGAGTGCCCCTAGCTATCCCTCAGGCCCCTGTCCAGGTCCAGTACTCTATGCTGAGGACCAAGGACTTCCTGCCTTATGATGGGGTTATATCCATCTGGGCTGGGGACTTGGTGTCCTCCTCACTCCTCAGGATGAGTGGCCATAATCCCCAGGAGGTCTTGGTTCCCCAGAAAGTCTGAATGCCTATCAAGACCACATTGACTCTGCCAAGCTTCCAGATCTAATCTCACATGTAGGCCCAGCATTTAGGATTTGTAATCATCGGATCTGGATTCAAATCTTTTTATCAGTCACTCATAACAATTGTGACCTGGAGCAATTTGCTTCCATTATTCTAGCCTTAGTTTTCTCATCTATAAAATGGGAAGGGAGCTTGATATTGGTGACTTCTGAGGTACCTTCCTGCTTCCAATCTATGACCCTATGTCTACCTCTCACCAGGGGAAAGACTTCTGCTCAGTCTTCCTATTTGTCACTCAAGGACATCTCTGCCCAAAGCCAATCAATCAACAAACATTTATTAAGCTGGTTGTAGTCCTTTGTTCCTGAAGAAGACCAAAATGATATCACTATGGTGGAGTCAATGTACAGTGTGCCCAACTGTGACTGATCAGACCAATATGAGCTCAGATGGCTCTACCACAGGTCCAGCACAAATAATACATATAAACATTTGGGATGGAGATATCTCTAAGTTTGGGTATCTCATGGTTGTTGTTTTTTAGCCACTCCAATTCTGCTTTACCCACAGAGCCCAACATATCTTTCTCTTTAATACAGCACACCATGCTGAGTGGTCCCATGACAGTGTCTTCTATGTCTCATAATTAATACCAAAATTCTTCAGAAAGATTTTGAGAGTATCCTTGAATGGCTTTTTCTCACCACCATGTGAGTGCTAGCCTTGTGTAAGTTTTCCATGAAATAGTGTTTTAAGAAAATATATATTTGGCATTCAAATAAAGTGGCCATTCCATCAGAATATGGGAGTGGTGAGCAATGCTTAAACCTTACTCTCACCAGAACTGGCCCAAAGTGAGAATAATATCCACAGTCAGTTGGCTATAGAAACCTATTTGCTCCTACAGGGAAGCAAAAAGAAGGGGAATAAGACAAGGAGAAGAAAAGCAAAAGGAAGGATGAATGGAGAAGATGGTAGTCAAAAGAAAAACATTTGTGAAAAGAGAAAAGCTCAAAGAAAAGTGAAATTAACAGGGAAAAAATAAGATGGAGGGAAACCCACAGTTAATAATCATAACTTTGAATATGAATAGGATGAACTTATCCATAAAATGGAAGAGGATGGCAGAGTGGATTAAAAACCAGAATCTGACAATATATTGCCTACAAGAAACATATTTAAAGTAGAGAAATACACACAAGGTAAAGGTAAAGGATGGAGCACAATTTATTATGCTTCAGCTAAAATTTAAAAAGTAGGGGTAGCAATCATGATCTCAGACAAAGCAAAAGTAAAAACTTGTCTAGTTAAAAAGAGATGAGGAAGGAAATTACATCTTGATAAAAGGTACTAGAGACAGTGGAATAATATCAATGCTAAAAATACATGCACCAAATGGCTTAGCATCATGGTATCCAAGTTCCTAAAGGAGAAATTACATGTTACAATAAGAAATAGAAAATAAAATTCTATTAGTAGAAGAAGTAACCTTCTCCCTCTCAGAATCAAACCAAAAAATAAACTAGAAAGAAATTAAGGAGGTAAATAATAGAAAAGTTAGGTTTGATTGACCTCTGCAGAAAACTGAACAGGAATACATAGGAATATATCTTTTTCTCCAGTGTACATGGCATCTTCACAAAAGCTGAACGTAGAATAGGGCATAAAAGCCTTATAATCAAATTCAGAAAAGCAGAAATAATAAACCCATCCTTTTCAGACCATAATGCCATAAAAATTAGACTCAATAAAGGGCTGTAGAAAAAAACTAATTGGAAACTAAGTAACCCTATTCTAAATAATGAGTGGGCCAAAGAAAAAATTATACAAACAATTGATAATTTCATGAAAGACAATGATAACAAGGAGACAACATATCAAAATTTGGGGAATATAGCCAAAGCAGCACTTATGGAAAAATTTGTCTCTAAATGCTTACATCAATAAAATAGAGAAAGAGCAGATAATAAGTAGAGCATGCAAATAATAAAAAAAGAAAAAGAACAAATTAAAAATCAAATTAGAAATCTTGGAAATAAAAAGAATGATTAATAAAATGGAAAGTAAAAAAAACAATTGAACTAACACATAAGACAAGGATCTGGTCTTATAAAAAAACACAATGCAATAGATTAAACCACTGGCTAATTTGATCAAAAATAAAAGAAAGAAGAAAACCAAATCACCAACATAAAATAAAAATGAAAATGGTGAATTCACAACAAATGAAGAGGAAAATAAAGTAATTATTAGGTGCTATGCTGCCTAATTATGTGCCAATAAATCTGGCAACCTAAATTAAATAGATGGATATTTACATAAATATAAGTTGTCCAGATTACAGAATAGGAAATAGAATACTTGAACAACTTCATCTCAGAAAAAGAAATTGAACAAACCATCAATAAATTCCCTAAAAAAATTTCCCACCAGATGAATTCACAAGTGAATCCTATCAAACATTTAAAGAATAATTAATTACAATATAACATGAACCATTTGGAAAAATAGCTGAAGAAGGAATTTTACCAAGTCTTTTTATGACACAAATATGGTATTGATACCTAAACCAGGAAGAGAAAAAATGTAGAAAGAAAATTATAGAGCAATATAATGCAAAAATTTTAAATAAAATACTAGCAAGGAGATTGCAGGGATCACAATAAAGTAGCAGGATATAAAAAAATCCACATAAATAATCATCATTTTTATATAGTACTAACAAAGTCCTATTAAAAGAGATAGAAAGAGATACTCTATTAAAAATAACCAGAGTTAGAATAAAATACCTGGGAGTATATCTGCAAAACAAACTCAAGAACTACATGAACATAATTATAAAGTATTTTTTACACAGTGAGATCTAAATTATTGGAGAAATGTTAATTCATCATGGATGGACCAAGCTAATCTAATTAAAATTATAATCCTATGCAAACTAATTTACATGCTTAATGCCATCTCAATCAAATTACCATTAAATTATCTTACTAAGCTAGAAAGAATAACAAAATTCATTTGTGTTATAAATAAAATTAATCTGGAGACTTATTATTAGATTTCTAGGCATTTAGGTAAACCTCCATCCTTTTTTGCAACCAGCTCAGACCAGGCCTTTCCAGAGAGCAAGAGATAGATAAGAAAGAGAGCAGAGAGAGCAGCTCCAGAGACCATTCCTTCAAAGGCAGAAGCAAAAAGGATTCTCTCTCCACTTCCTGCACTGGTTTTAAATTCAACTGGCTCTTCCCTCCATGATGATGTTGTGCTGGCTCTGGCATGTTGACAGAGGACCCAGGCATCCCAACACATCACATGACTTATATGTTCCACCACTAGGGTGTGCAGATTCCAAGTCCCCTAAACAATTATCTCACACATTTGGAAGAACAAAAAATCAAGAAAATAGCATAAGAATTAATGAAAAAATGTAACGGAAGGAGGTCAAGCAGTACTGGATTTGAAACTGTATTATGAAGCAATAATTAATCAAAATGAACTGGTGAAGAAATAGAAAGGTAAATTGGTGGAATCACCAGGCATGCAACAAACAGAAATCAAAGATTATAATAACCTTATATTTGACAAAACATAGATCCAGGCTATTGGGATAAGAATTTGGTTAAAATTTCTGGGACAACTAGAAAATAGTTTGACAGAAATTAGGTATAGACCAATATCTTTCCCCATTTATTAAGAAAAGATGAAAATGAATATATAACCTAGATATAAAGGGAGATGTCATAAGTAAATCAGAACTGGGAACATAGTACCTATCAGATTTATGGATAAGAGAAGAATTTATGAATACATAAGAGATTGAGAGCATTGTGAAATATAATAGATAATTCTGAGTTCATTAAATTGAAATTTTTTTTTTGTATAAGTAAAACAAATGTTGCCAAGATTAGAAGGAAAGCAGAAAATCGGTGAGAGGGAGGGGGAAGATTTTATAGACAATTTCTTAGATAGAAGTCTCATATCTAAAATATATAGAGATGTTTGTCAAATTTATGAGAATAAGAGCTATCTCCCAACTGATGAATGGTCAAAAGATATGAACAGTTTTTAGATGAAGAAATCAAAGCCATATATGGGTATACGAAAAAATGCTCTAAATCACCACTGATTAGGAAAATGCAAACCAAAAAAATTCTAAGGTATCAGCTCACACTCACCAGATAGTCTAAAATGACAAAAGGGCAAAATGGCAAATGTTGGAAAAGTGGGAAAAGGGAAACACTAATAGAGTGCTGGCAGAACTGAAAACTGATCCAAACATTTTATTTTTTATATTTATTTTATTTTAATAACACATTTCCACATAAGTTTTCCAAAGTTATACGATTCATGTTGTCTCCCTCCCTTCTTCCCTGCCCACTCCTGGAGTTGACAGGCAATTCAATCTAGGTTATACATGTGTTATCAAGCAAAACATATTTCCATATTATTCATTTTTTAAGTGAATAATCTTATAAAACCAAAACCCCAAACCATATACCCAAATAAACAAGTGATCAATCATATGTTTCCATCGGCATTTATATACTCCAACAGTTCTTTCTCTAGAGGTGGATAGCATTGTTTTTCATAAGTCCCTCAGAATTGTCTTGGTTAATTGTATTGCTGTTAGTAGCAAAGTCTATCACATTTGACGATTCCACAATATTTCAGTTATTGTGAATAATGTTCTCCTGGTTTATGATATATTTGTGTCATAAAAAGAATTTGGTAGGATTCCTTCTTTGCTTATTTTGTCAAAAAATTTGTGTGTGGGATTAATTGTTCTTTAAATGTTTGATAGAATTCACTTGTGAATCCATCTAGCCTTGGAAATTTTTTCTTGAGTTCCTTGATGATTTGTTCAATTTCTTTTTTCTGAGATGGGATTATTTAGATATTCTATTTCCTCTTTTGTTAATCTATGCAATTTATATTTTCATAAATATTAATCCAATTCACTTAGATTATCAGATTTATTGTCATATAATTGGGCAAAATAACTAACAATTGCTTTAATTTCCTCTTCATTAGAAGTGAAATCACCCTTTTCATTGTTGATACTAGTAATTTGATTTTCTTCTTTCTTTTTTAAAAATCAAACTAACCAATATGCTATCTATTTTATTTGTTTTTTTATAGAACCAGCTCCTAGTCTTATTTATTAGTTCAATATTTCTTTTACTTTTCAATGAGATATTTAATATTTTTTCTATTTTTTATCCTCTAGATTTTGTTTTATTGTTTCTTGATGTCTAATGAAGTCATTAGCTTATATTTGCCCAATTCAAATTTTTAAACAATGATTGTGACCTTTTGAAACTGAATTTCCATTTGGTCAATTCTAATTTTCATGGAATTGTTTCCTTCATTTGATTTTTTAATCTCTTTTTCCAGTTGATCAATTCTACTTTTCATGAAACTCTTTTCTTCATTGGATTTCTGTGTCTCTTTTCCCACTTGACCAATTCTGTTTTTTAAGCTGTTGTGGTTTTTTTTTTAAACCCTTGTACTTTGGTGTATTGTCTCATAGGTGGAAGATTGGTAAGGGTGGGCAATGGGGGTCAAGTGACTTGCCCAGGGTCACACAGCTGGGAAGTGGCTGAGGCCGGGTTTGAACCTAGGACCTCCTGTCTCTAGGCCTGACTCTCACTCCACTGAGCTACCCAGCTGCCCCTAGCTGTTGTGTTTTTTTTGCATTATTTTTATTTCTTTTTCCCATTTTTCTTACACCTCTATTATTTGATTTTTGAATTCTTTTTGAGCTCTTCCAGCACCTGAGACCAATTCCCATTTTTCTTTGAAGTTTTTCATCTGTCTGCTTTGATCTCTCTGATCCTTACTGAGTCTCTGCCTTGCTCTTTTTTGTTTCCATAGACATTGTCTATAGTTAGGTGTTTCTTTTGCTATTTGCTCATTTCCCCAGGCTTTTATTTTATTTTATTTTATTTTATTTTATTTTATGCTTTTACTTTTACTTATGCCTAAAATGTGGGCTCTGTCTTCTGGTTAAGGAGTTCACTCTCTTAAACTTCAATTTTAAGAACCTGGCACAATAGGTGTGGGGAGAGAGTAGCCTGCACTCCTCTGTGCGCAGTTTTACATCCAGATACCCCTTATCCTATGAAAATAGACCTTCTCTGCCTACCTTTCAAGTTGTTATTTGCAGGAGTTACTTCACTCCATTCCCTTGTTGGTTCTGTGACTCCAGTCATTTTGAGGTGCTATTTTAAGATTGGTTTGAGAGGATTCTCAGCATGGTTCCAGTTTTTGTTGCTACTAAGCCATCTTGGCTCTGCACCCACGTTAGGCATTTTTTTAAAAAAATAAAATTCACCTATGTATATTCAAATGGACCTGAAGGAAATTCATTTTTCAGTCTTGCTGCTTATTACTTCCAGGGTCGAAATTTTAGAACATCTAGTACTATCATATTTATTTGATCTTTTTTATAAAAAAAAAATTGGAAGCCAATCATACTCATCCTATTTCTCAAGTAGAAACAATTGTATTGCTTTTCTCAAAACACTTCATTATAAATTAAAACGTTTACATAGTTATTATATATATATATAATTTCCTCTTTGGGGTATATATTATCTTCATGTCATTCAGAAAGAATGTTATACTTGAAGAATGTAATCTCAGGTGTATAAACTATCGAGTCAATGAACAAAGTGATGGCATGTTTAAGAACCAATTTGTCCTCATTGCTTAGGTTAGGAAGTTAAAACGAGTAGTGAATACAAATTGAGAGAAACAAAAATAAAAACAATAGAATCTTTCATACCTGCATCCCAAGTTAGCATCTCAGAGATGTTGGAGTATTATAACAATAAGATTTATCATGAAAATCTTTACAATTGGCCTGCCATTGTTATAGAAAATTACCATTAAAGGAAGAAGAGACATGGTTGTTACACTATCAAGACTCTTCCTTCAGACCTCGTGCTAAAAGCGTCGACTGACCTATCATAGGTATAACTTGATAAAAACTTCCCAGTTCTGTCTGATTACAGAGAAGAGTCAGGGTGAACTTTTTGGAACAACCAATTGTGCAAGGAAGCGGCACATTATTCACAGAGCCAGGCTTGGTATTTACCAACTAGAAAACTTTCCTGTTCAAAAAAGAAATCATACTATGGGGAAACTGAGTCAAGAGGTTCCTATTGTTACCTTCATAAGACCATCTTCTTAAGCTTCCCAGGTATTTACATCTACCTGTAGTAATTCTCAGATCTCATCCCCTTTAAGTAGTTCATGACTTTCCTTTTGATAAACTTCTGGCTCTACAGTAATTCAAACAACTATCCTGAAATTCAAAACTCAAAGTAATCAAATTACACTCACAAGACATTTTACCGTACACAGCAAGTTTTATTCATCATAATTTAGGGGACGGTACAGTTGTTTTTCTTATTCACTCACTCATAACATTCAGTTAAAATAAATTAATTTTTAAAATGTATGCTAAATATTCATTAAGTACATAAAAGACCTTCTTCAAAAAGATGTGGCTATTCACTACAAGATATCTGGTCACACAAAGAAAAGAAAATATTCTAATTAGGGAAAATATATATCATTATCATATGCTAATTAAGGGAAATATATATCAAGAGAGAAAGAAGGGAATTGTCTTGTTAATGTATCTAATTTCACTAAATTAAAAGGGCCTGCCTGCCAGGCTGGACAAGGAAGGGTGAAATTCCAGGGATTCTAAAATCCTCCTTTTCTTTAAGCAGTTATGTTCTTTTGTACTATTTAGAGAAGTAGAGAAGACACTGAAGGAACCCACCTCTCACAACTGGTCCTACATTTCATACAGGGGTCCTATGCAGCAAAATGGCTGATACAGAACAAGATCCCCAGAAATTCACTTTCAACATAGGAAAGGTGAAATCAACAGGCCATAGCAATAGATTAGATGGCAGGTAAGTGAGAGATGGCAAGGAGTCAAATATTATTTCATGGTTTTTCTTTTAACATTTCACAACATTAGAAAATATGAGTTATGATGATGCTGAATAATGTGCCTATCCTCAATTCCAACTATACCTCTGCCTTAATTTCCCTATAGCCTAATTCCTTGATTGCCTCCAACCTTTGGTCCTTTGCCTTGCCTTATTCCCTATTACAACCAGCTACTACCCCTAGCTTCAGTCCCCTTATTACCTCCTGAAATTCCCTTATTACAATAATTATCATGCCCTTGGCAACCCTGCCTTCTCCAGAGAGGTGAAAATGGCAAAAATAATCAGGAACATTTCTGTCTCAAACATTTGCCAGGGTGAGGAAGTGCTCGGTTCTCTTGACCATACAATGATGGAATTAGATTTAATGGCTGCCAATGTCTCTTGTAGTCTAGGATTTTAGGATCCAGTGTTGGGGTCATCACAGCCCATAGAAAGAAAGTCCATACCACATTTCTGCCTCCTTGGCTGGCCTGAGCATCTAAGAAAGCTCACTGGTTTTGTTCAAAGTTTCCTCCTCCTCTTCTCCTGAACTGCCAACATTCTCATTCCCTCGATTTCCAAGTGCCTAGGGCTACCCAGAGAAACCTAGAGCCTCAGCCCACACTCTTGGAATACTATTCAGTGATCCTTTCTGATCCCAATCACCTGGCATCCTTTACTCAGTTCCTTCTTGTATACAGTACCTAATGCTAAGCACTAGGGCAAAAGCAATGTTTACACAAGCTCTCTCCTTAGCTTTTATTAAATCAGTAGTCTGGAGGGATAAAATGATTCAGAAATTAATTTCTTCATCTCTTAATTTCACATCTCCTCTATCACCCACCAAAAATCTATGCACATAGAAGGTACTTAATAAATATTTGTTGAGTGAATTATTGGCTCATGGATGAATGAATTAATGAATGAACAAATGAAAGAATGAGTGAGTGATTGTAAAGGGAAAAGTCTCTCTCACCCACCCCACTTTTTCCCCTAAACTACATCAAATGCATGTTTTCCTTCAACTATTTCCAGAAACATATACCATAAGTGCACACTGGATGGACATATGCTTAAAAGAAAATAACGGGCACTGGTAGATGGCTCAATGGATTGAGAGTCAGGCCTAGAAACAAGAGGTTCTGGGTTCAAATTTGGCCTCACACATTTCCTAGCTAGGTGACTCCTAGCAAGTCACTTAACCCCCATTGCCTAGCCCTTACTGCTCTTTTGCCTCAGAACCAATACCCAGTACTGATTCTAAGAGGGGAGGTAAAGGTTTAAAAATAAATAAACAAACAAATAAATAAAAGTAAATGGCACTTGTTTACCACAGACTGATAAAGGCAAAGCTTGGAAACTATGCTACTTGGAAATTATGCTGAGGGTTCTGGGGGTCTAGGGTCACCAAAGAGGAGGGACTTAAGGGAAGTCATTGGCCCATAGAACAGCAGGTTCTGTGTAAAGAACATGCAGGGAGGGACGACTGTGCTCCAATTCCAGCTCAACAACAGAAGAGTTAGGCAGCCTCCTTGAGTCTCATTTTCCCCACCTGTGAAATAAGTCAGTTGGACTCAACAATCCCTATGGTCCCTTCCAGATGAAACTTTCTGATCAGAATTCTAGTTTCCATTCTGTCACTAATGTAATCTTTGGCCAGGTTCTGACCCTTTATCTCTTCATCTGTAATTGAAAAGGTTAGACTAGGTGATGTCTGGGGTCACTTCCACCCCTGAAATCTATGGTCAACTTTTCAGATGCTGCTTCAGTCCCTGGTTTCTTGGAAGAGAATGAGGTTTCCTTTGCCTGACCCTGCTTCAACTTCTCTATCTTCTCCTTCTGGTTCAGGTCTTCACTTGTATGACCCTTGACAAGTCACTTAGTGACCCTGATCCTTCATGATCTCATCTATAAAATAAGAGGATCAGAGTCATGTGGGCTGCCATGAAAAAAGGTGTCCTACTCATCCTGCCAAGGAGCTATAAACAAACAAAAGAATGTGGAAACAACAAGTGGTTGATTATTGTGGTGCCACCTTTCAAATAAAACATATGAGTTGCCTAGATTTGCAATTAGGAGAAAACTTCCATCAGTTTTTAGACATAACCCAAGTCCTTGGTTAAGGGTCCTTGAACAAAAGTACAGGAGGTTCTGTTTCTCAGTCACATAGGAGGAGATTAAAATAGTGCTCAGACTCCACACTCACTGCCTTTCTTAGAGTCTGCACAGAAAGAGCAAAATCTGACCAAAAGTCGCTCCAGGGTGTTTAACATACCATTAGAATGAACTGGACGAATTCCATGTGAACTGGAAGGAAGGACCTCCAGGAATTTATACAGAGTGAAAGGAGCAGAACCAGGAGAACCGTATACACAGAGACTGATACACTCTGTCACAATCGAACGTAATGGACTTCTCTACTAGCAGCAATGCAATGATCCAGGACAATTCTGAGGGACTTATAAGAAAGAATGCTCTCCACATCCAGAGAAAGAACCGTGGGAGCAAAAACACAGAAGAAAAACAACTGCTTGATCACATGGGTCAATGGGGACATGATTGGGGATGCAGACTCTAAGTGATCACCCTAATGCAAATATTAATAATATAGAAATAGGTCTTAATCAATGACACATGTAAAACGCAGTGAAATTACTTGTTGGCTATTGGGGTGGGAAGGGGGAGGAGGGGAGGGAAAGAACATGAATCATGTAACCATGGAAAAATATTCTAAATTAATTAATTAAAAAATTTCAATTAAAAAACAACAACAACATACCATTAGAATGCCATTTACATTGTGGTTTTCATTTCCCCCCATCAACTGGGCAAATGGAATGAGTCACAGATAAAGCCACACAGACCAAAGTGGGTAAAGTAACAATAGTTCCTTGGGAATGGCAGGGCAGCAACCACCCAAATAGATGACCCCTTCCTTCTAAACTAGTCAAGATAAGAAGCATTTCTGAGAACCCCTTGGGCACCTTATTTACACTCCCCACTAACTAATTATCCTTATTACAACACTATTGTTATATTCTTATAATAAAGCTTGTTTCCTCACCATGGAGATTGCCTGAGCTGTCAGTTCTTTGGACAAGACCCTATTTCACTGTCCACAGCAAGAACAGATAGCCTCTGAGGTCCTTCCAATCCCCAAGACCTGGGATCTTATGAGCCTATGACCCTATGCCATTCTGATCAGAACTAAGACCTGGGGAAAAATACAATGGTTTGCCATTTCCTTCTCTACCTTGTTTTACAGATGAAACAACTGAGGCAAAGTTGTAACTTGCCCAGGGTCACACAGCTAATACGCATTTGAGGAGAGATTTGAACTCATGAAGACAAGTCTTTCTTATTTCAAGCCCAGTGTTCTATTCACTAGGCCACTTAGCTGTCTTCTATCTTGTATTTAACTCCTTTGTCTATATATAGATATAGATGGATATTTTGCTTATATATGTATTCATTAACTATATATTTATGTTGTATGTACTTTTAGATGTTTTTTGGACTTCCCCTTTAGAATGTAATCTTGTACCAAGTAGGGATTGTTTCATATTTATCTGTTTAACGCCCCCCCCTCCTCCCTGAACCTAACACCATTCCTGACACACAGGAGGCACTTAAATTCTTGTCAATTAATTCCACTTCTGCAGTTCTCAGCCCCAGATCAACCATTTGCTTTCTCACTGTCTCTATTGACTTTGGAACAATTCTTGTTCAGGTATAGAAAATAATTTCCACCACCATTTTAAATTTAATTTTTTAAAGCTATCATTTCCACTGTAGTTTGTGCTTGTGTTTGTGTAGTTTTCCCCCCTATAATTTCCTTTTATTTTATCATTTCTCTTTTGAAACATTCTAAAGATTCTAGTTTCATTATTTTGAAGGGACCTTGAGAATTTGGTGCCACATCTCTATCTAGAACATTGGCAGTGAGGGAGTATTCAAAGTACTTAGGGTGGGGTCCCTGTCTCACTGTGTACGTGAGGTCTGACACATTCCTGGCCCTATCATTGGCCTTTTGCCCTTCACCTTCTTTCCAACCATCCTTACTGAGGACTATGCAGGCCCAGAGGAATGTAGCCCCATAATCATTGCCATTCTGTCTTCTTCCTTCAGTGAAGGTCATGGGCTCCATATTCCCACCTTTCTCCCACCAGCACCCTCTTCCTTCCCTTAGCAGTATCTGGGCTCCAACTCCCCTCTGATGCTCTTTCCCTCCCTAATGTGGCCCAAAGGGGTAGAAGAGGAGAAGATGTTAAATCCCACAGAGTTCTTCCTTAGATAAACATCAGGGCTCACCTGGCCAGTCACAAGTCTAGCCAAATTTCTGGCCTGCCAACAACCCTCTCTCCTCAGGGCTGGTTGCCAGGCACTGCCCTGGAATGACCTTCCCCTCAGAACAGGTAGGTAAAGAAGCTATTGCCTCAAATTCCCACCTGAGCCCAGAACCCTGCTCAAATCATTCCCACTTGTCTGAACATGGACAAACCTCTTTCCCTCTATAGCCTATTTCCTCATCTTCAAAAGGAGAAAAAGAAAGGAAGTAATAAGATGGGTTCTAAAGCCTACTCTGCTTCTAAATCTATTTATTTATTTTTAATTTTTTATTGATCAATTAAGAAAAATTTACCATGGTTACATGATTCTTGTTATTTCCCTCTCCTCCTCCCACCCCCTCTCATAGCCAACGAGCAATTCCACTGGGTTTTACATGTGTCATTGATCAAGACCTATTTCCATATTATTAATATTTGCATTAGGGTGATCGTTTAGAGTCTGCATCCCCAATCATATCCCCATTGACCCATGTGATCAAGCAGTTATTTTTCTTCTGTGTTTCTGCTCCCACAGTTCTTTCTCTGGATGTTGAAGTGGGTAAATAAACACAAATACCCACACAGGGGTTCTTCTGGGGAGAAAGGGATGAAGGAAGAATGAAGGATGTAGATGTATTACTATCTTAACCAAATACAAAAAGGTTGTCACAATGAGAGTGAATGACAGTTGGGAACCAACTACCACTTAGACTAAAACATCCAAGGACACCTTACTTCTACAGGGAAAAACATAATAGGAATAACAAACACTTTTTTAATAGTTAACTTAAGATTAAAAGAGGTGGGAGAGGTCACACTACTCTAAAACACTAGGGGATCAATTCAGGGTTAAAGGTTAAAGGTCTGGGAAATCCCTACACTACACCATGCAGGCAGCTAGGATACAAGGGACTAATGGGATCTCACATAGATGGTCTGATGGCCTTGGTCAGTAGCTCAAAATGTATTAGTCCAAGTATATTCCAAGAGCACAGGTTCTAGCCAAATAACTCTTCAGAGAAGTCAGGGAGACTGACCTTGCTTGTCCAACAAACAAGACAGTATTCTCAACCTGCTCTCCTTTATCCTACTAGTTGAGTTGTTCCAGATGTTGCTCAGAGATACCCCAAATCCACAGACTCTCAGGTCAGTGGTTTTCTAACTCCTTCAAAACCCTCAACTGCCTTTTTAGAGAGTCCACTGTGTTCAGCTCCTTGCTGTGTTCCAGGTTGGAATCTCAGCTCCTGCCTGCCTGTCTAAACTTCCAAATCTGCTTTTATAAGTTTAGCTATGACAGTTCCCCTCTTTGCACAAAGCCAAAATAGTGTTCCACACTATAATTTGGTATTTGTGCACTACGGACTAAACTGAAATTCTAACCTAAAATAACAAACAAACTACACTAACTCTATCTTATCCTATTTGTCTCTACCTTAGTCTATCCTAGGGTTTTCAACAAGGAAAGGTAAAGGGATAAATACATTGAACAATTATATAGTTCAAAGTACAGAATAACAAATAACAAAGCAAAATTTCCAACAAAATTAACAAAATCAACAACAAATTTGAAATATCAACACAAAATTCAAACAAAACCATCAAACACATCTCCTGTACTAATACAGAAACATTCTACTAATAAATGCAAACAAAAAATTTTTGAAAATACACATTTAACACAACATTGCATATGTTTTACATCAAAATTTCAACAAAACCATCAATCTCACTTATGCAAATTACATTTAAATGTTTGTAACTGAATCATCAAATTATTCACAAAATTTATATACATACACACATATGATAATACATACAATATATACACAATATATACATACACATGTGCATATAATATATACATATCAAATATACCCTTTAAATATATATACTTGCCATATGATACAATTTACAATATACAAACACTATGCACATTTATTTACACATCTATTTACATTCTTTTGTGATATGTGATCTGTCGTATGTTATATGTTCTTCATGTAATGCAATTTTGTTATGTTGGTTGTATTTGCACTGTAATGTACATTAGTACCTTGTCTTATCTTATCCTCTAATCCAGTGATTCCCAAAGTGGGCACTACTGCCACCTGGTGGGTGCTGCAGCGATCCAGGGGAGGTGGCAATGGCCACAGGTATATTTATCTTTCCTATTAATTCCTATTAAAATTAAAAAATTTTTTCATTTCCAGGGGGCTAAGTAATATTTTTTCTGGAAAGGTGGCAGTAGGCCAAAAAAGTTTGGGAACCACTGCTCTAATCTAATCAAATACTATTCCCTAGGCTCCTGATAGATCATAGGTCAAAGAAGGGACATTAGATATTGGAAGGGTCCCCCAATCAAAGATTTGGGCAGTTGGTTATGTCCCTCCCTCCATCGCTTCTGGTATGCTTAGTCTCCAACCACAGAGTGCTAGTCAAGCTCAATTGTATTCATATTTGTGGTCCTTTCTGAAGGAAGAGTCTGAAGTTCTATTAAGTCAAAGGACCACCCGTCTTGCTTGCTTTGGACTCATAGGGCATAAACCAGGAGCAAGAGGTAGAAGGGGAACTGCCAGAGCTTCCAGCTGTCCCAAAGTGAGGGGAGCTGCCTCAGGAGGTGAGATGCTCCCTATTCATGGAGGTCTTCAAATAAAGACTGGATAACCTCTTGTCTATGATGTTAGTGAGATTCTGGCTCAGGTAGTTTAGACTAGAAAACCTCTGGGGTTCTTTTCAGCTAAGGGTCTAAGACCCTGATAGTCCATGTTTGGGCAGGGGAGGGAAAAGGATCAGGGAGCAGTTGGAGAGGGAGGTAGAGTCGTGTGCCTGTCCCATAAAGAATTCCAGAGACAAAACACTCTCAGGGTTCCTTGGGTCCATCCTCAACCCTGGGTAGGAAGATTTTCCTCAACCTATCTGCAAAGTAGTGGTTGTCCAGTTTCTACCTGAGTAAGTCCCTTGAAGACAAGGAGCTCACTTCTACACAGGGCCAAGCAGTTCTTTTTGGGGCTTGGGGGAGGTTCAGGGCCCTAAGGCCCTCAGTGGGAGAGAAAAGAACAACCAATAGTCTTTCAGTAAGCTCAGTCAAAACCTGTGCTAGCCCTAGGAATAGAAAACATTATTCTAGAATGGACTGTTCCTGCCATCAGGGCCAAGGCTAGGTCATATCTAAACTTGACTGAACATTCATTACCCAGAGTTCTTAGAGATCATCTGGGCTCTCCCTTGCAGGATTCAAACAGGGAAACCAGACCTATCGGGGAGAAGATGCCTTAGCATCAGATAAAATCAGAACCGGAAGGAGTGCTTAGAGATCATTTTTGGAGACAGAAGGAAGACAAGACATATAGAACCAAAAAGCTGTTAGAGCTGGGACAAAGCTGAAAGTTCATCGAACTCAACCCCTTACTGGGGAAACTGAGGCCCAGGGAGGGAATCACAGAATGCCAGAGCTTGAAAAGACCCAGGGAACCACAGACTGCTAGAGTTTGAGAAGGTGTTTAGAGATTATCCAGTCCAATCCCTTCATTTACTCAGAAGGAAACAGGTCCAGAGAGGGAAAGAGACTTGTCCAAGGTCACACAGTTAGGAGCATATAGTATATTTTCCATTTCTGAACCTCAGTTTCCTGATATGTACAATGGAGATAATAACCCTCTCTCTCTAAAGGTTCTCTTTCAGCTTTCTCGACTCACGTACTTGTTTCTTATAGAGTCAATCCTAAGGGGGAAAAGGGTTTGAGGAAAACTCTTTTCAGATACTCTTCAATTTATTAAGACCCAGGAAATTGCTTAAGGCTTAGACTGTTAACTTATGTGGTCTCCCCAAAGTGAGCATAGAAAAAGGTGTTCATGTAAGATATGAACTGGCATGGGAGAGGTATTTTATTCCCCTATATAGTATCAAGGCTAAATATAAAAGATGCATTGACAAAGTACCTAAAGACAGGATTCAGTAACAGCTTGTAAATACTGTTACAATCTGCTGTAAGCCTGATACTTTAACCTTCTCAGAACATTCAACAGTTTTCAAGGCCGCCAGTCAGACACTTTCCATCTCATCTCCACTATACAGTAGTTGTTAAGTCATTTTAGTCATGTCTGACTCTGTGACCTCATTTGGGATTTTCTTGGCAAAGATACTGGAGTGGTTTGCCATTTCCTTCTCCAGCTCATTTGACAGGGGAGGAAACTGAGGCAAACAAGATTAACAGGCCTGTCCAAGGTCCCGCAATTAGTAACTGTCTAAGGACAGATTTGAACTCAGGAAAATTCATCTTCCTAATTCTAGGTGCGGTACTCTATCCATTTCACCACCTAGCTATCATTCCACATAGTCTCCATCAAAGCCCAAGTCTTCTGGCAAGCTAAGTTAGTGACTTGGTTTCATCCTCTTCTCAGAAGTCATATTTGATGTTAAATACATTCTCCTGGATGCCACAATAAATATGTTTTGCTCATTTGGAGATTGTGCTCTCTTTCAAATTTTTTTTTTGCTTTTCTTCTTCCAGATTGCTCTTTCCTTTGGAAAAAATAAAATATTCTCAATCAGCTATTATTCTTTTTGTTTTATTGAAATTTACTACTATAGATTCAATTTTAATTTTGCCAATTATTCCTGCTTCACAGATCACAAATACTGATTTCACAATTCTCATTAAAAAATATTTAATAATATCTTGCTGTGGTTCCAAGCTCTCTTGGAAATCTATAGGCCTCTTCCTCATTCGGTGTTGATTCATTTTTTTCTTGCAATATTTATTCATAGATATCACAACTCTTTTAGCTAATCTGGAGACCATATTTCCTTCCATTACTAGTATCTTCCCTGTTGGTTTATCTATTTATTTTCAAAGTCTTTTAGTTTTTCCTAGCTAATTTATATTTTCCACTTTATCAAACATTGGATTATTGTGTTCAATTTCTTCTAAATCTCTCTTGAATAGTCAGTTAATCCAGATAGTTTTGACAACTTCTGCTACATACTACAGTTTGAAGTCTGGAAGTGCTATTCTCCCTTCATCCCTGTTTCTTTTTGTAATTTTTCTTGATAGTCTAGATCTTTTGTTTATCTAAGTGAATTTTGTTATAATTTTATCGACTTCTATAAAATATCCCCTTGTTAATTTGACTAGCATAGCATTAAAAGTTTAAAATAAGTTTGATGCTACTGTGATTTTTATTATAGTTAAGGAAGGGGAGTGTGTGCCTCAGGCATCTGAGGACTTCACCTGGTGGAAGGTTAGATGAGAACAGTTTGCTCCAATGGTCCTGAAGACAATGAAAGCAGGTGCGGTGGAACACTTAGAGCTTGGTAGACATCGAAGACGCCAAAGTCGTCCACTGCATTCCAAGACCTCACAAATCATTTTGACTTTTGGCTTGCCATTGGTTTTTGATGATGACTCTGGAAGATAGTGAGGCATAAGATTTTGTGCAATCTGCCTCATGTAAATCCAATTACGTGGGAATCAAAAGATATCACCCAGTGATGGCATTTTGGACATCTTCAAGTACAAAGCACGACAACTAGCCAATCATATACTGACACAGCCCAACCATGAGCACTGAATATTCTTTCAGCTATCTAGATTGTCCTTTATTTTTATTAAAAAAAAAAAGAGGATTTTGTAATTGAACTAATTCATGCCTTTTGTGTGCATTGGGAGGTTGGGAGGTGAATCCAATAACACAATCCTCAGATATTTTATGCATTTTTAGTTATTAAGAATGAGATTTCCTGTTCTATTATCGCTTCTTGTGTTTTGTCATTATTCTATAAAAATGTTGATTTCAAGGATTTATTTTGTAGCCTGAAACTTTGATGAAGATATTAATTGCCTCAATTAGTACTTTTGCTGAATCTCTGGTGCTTTCCAAAATGTTTAAACCATCATGTCATCAGCAAATAGGAATAATATTATCTCTTCTTTGCCAACCTTTATTCTTTTAATTCCTTTCTTTTGTCTTATTGGTATTGCTAGCATTTCCAGAACTATATCAAATAATAATAGGAAGAACAGCATCCCTTCTTCCCTCTCATGCCTACTAGAAAAGGTTCTATTGTATCTTCATTGCATATGATGCTTACTTTTGGTTTTAGATAGATTCTTTTCATTATATTGATTAAAAAGTTCCTCTAATTCTATACTTGGCAGGGTTTTTAGCATAAATAGTATCATACTTTTTTTAAAAAAATTTTTTAAATCCTTAACTTCTGTGAATTGGCTCCTAGGTGGAAGAGTGGTAAGGGTGGGCAATGAGGGTCAAGTGACTTGCCCAGGGTCACATAGCTGGGAAGTGTCTGAGGCTGGATTTGAACCTAGGACCTCCTGTCTTTAGGCCTGGCTCTCAATCCACTGAGCTACCCAGCTGCCCCTAGTATCATACTTTCTTAAAGCATCTTTTGAAATGATCTTGGGGTTTGGGATGTTTTGGTTTGTAATATGGTTAATTATGTTGATTGTTTTCCTAACGTTCAACCTGTCTTGCATGCCTGGTATAAATCCCACTTGGTTGCAAAAAAAATGATTTTTTTTTTATAAATCACTGTAATCTGGTAGGATTTTGTTTCAAATTTTCAAACAATTTCATTTCATAAGCTTATAGTTTTCTTTCTATGTTTATATTTCTTTGGTTTAGATATTAGGACTGTGTTTGTCTGTTTAAGTGATTCTGGGAGGGTTTTTTTCTTTCTTGGACATTGAGAACAATTTGTGAAGTGTGGGTACTAGATGTTCTTTTTTCCTCCTAGCTATTCTTTAAACTTTTTTTTATAGAATTCCCCAATGAACCCATCAGGACCAGGAGTTTTCCCCCATCACCATCTTGATAGTTCCTTTACAGAGAAATGTATTTCCCTTTCTAAGACTGCATTATCTAAGATCTCTATCTGGTCTTTTGATAGTTAGAGAATTTTTTATTTTTCGAGGCATTCTTCTATTTCTTTTGTGTTATTGGTTTTCTTAGCATATAGTTATGGGCAAAATGTTCTAATTATTTTCTTTCTTTTGATTGAACTGTGACTTCACCTTGTTTTATTGCAATTTTCTTTATTCAATTTTTTGTTCTCTTTAATCAGATTAGTTGAAGCTTTATCACTTTTATCATTATTTCCAAAGGACTTTTTAGATTTATTTCTCATCTCTATGGGTTTTCTGTTTTCAATTTATCTCTTTCCCCTCTAATTTTCAGTATCTCCTCTTCTGGGCTCATTTTGGGTTTATTTGTTGGCTTTCTAATTTTTTACCTTTATTTATTTATTTATTTTAAACTCTTAGCTTCCATCTTGGAATCCATACTGTGTATTAGTTCCAAGGCAGAAGAGTGGTAAGGGCGAGGCAATGGGGGGTAAGTGACTTGCCCAGGGTCACACAGCTAGGAAGTATCTGAGGCCAGATTTGAACCTAGGACCTCCCATCTCTAAGCCTGACTCTCAATCCACTGAGCTACCCAGCTGCCCCCCTGGCTTTCTAATTTTTTAAAAAGATCTATAGAGTTCATTAATCTAGTCTTTTAATATTTTTGTTAATGTGTAATTATAAGGCTATGATCCCCCCCCAAGGACTGCTTTAGCTAAATCCCAGAAATTTAGTGTATTATTTCATCATATTCAGTTTCTTTTACATAGTTTAACTGTTTCTATGATTTATTCTTTTTTTTTAAACCATTAACTTCTGTGTATTGGCTCCTTGGTGGAAGAGTGGTAAGGATGGGCAATGGGGGTCAAGTGACTTGCCCAGGGTCACACAGCTGGGAAGTGTCTGAGGCCAGATTTGAACCTAGGACCTCCCGTCTCTAGGCCTGACTCTCAATCCACTGAGCTACCCAGCAGCCCCTTCTATGATTTATTCTTTGATCCATGAGTGTTTAAGATTTCATTGGTAAGTCTCCCTTTGGGGCTGTATCTTTGTGTGTGTGTGTTGTGGTCTCTGAACAATTTCTACTTTTATTGTTTCATGGTCTGTAAAATTTGCCTTGACTATGTCTGCCTGTTTGCATGTGTTTGCACTCTCTCTATGCCCTGGTGAAAGTTCCATGTGTTGCAATGAACGGTGTATATTATTTTGTTTTCCCATTTTTCAACCCGTATCTTCTGGGTATCTGACCCCACAGAGCAAAGTAGAGCTGAGTGAAGGAGACCTCAAGAACAAGAAGCACAGGCTGCTTATTCTTCTCAGCAGCATGGCTTACGTGCAGATCTTCCTTCCTAAGAGAGAAGCCCACCCAGTGCAGGGACTTGCTAGCTCTTATATCTCCGGGGGGGTGAGGTGTAATAGTTCCTAGACAGGGCTCAGGGACTTCTCTGGAGACAGGCTGGCTTGGTTGTTTTGTGATAAGGGTTGTTGTATCTGGAGAGTCCCTGGGGCTGCTGTCCAATTGGTAGTTGCTCATTTATCAAGCTTAGCTATAACCACAAAGCATTGCTGTCATTCCAAGGTTCTAGAGGATCAGGAACCCCTGGAAAAAATGGAAGCTTGAGCAGATCCAAATGGCTATCGTAGTCATTGCGCATTTCATTTTTATGCATTAAAAGATATCTTCAGGGGCAGCTGGGTAGCTCAGTGGATTGAGAGTCAGGCCTAGAGACGAGATGTCCCAGGTTCAAATCTGGCCTCAGACACTTCCCAGCTGTGTGACCCTGGGCAAGTCACTTGACCCCCACTGCCCACCCTTACCACTCTTCCACCTAGGAGCCAATGCACAGAAGTTAAGGGTTTAAAAAATAAACAAACAAACAAATAAAGAAAGAATAAAGATATCTTCATTCTTTTAACTTTTGTTTTTCTAGTAATGCGTTCAGTCCCCCAATTTTTCTTTTGTTTCTCTTTCTGTAGACCTATAAAAACTAATAGAAGAATACTGAAGCCTCCTATAACTATTGGGCTGCTCCCTGTGTCCTCTTGTAGTTCAGATAATGTTTCCTTTATGAATTTGAATGTTAAGGCATTTGGAGTGTATCACTCTATTACCAATATCGGTTTGTTGTCCGTAGTTCCTTTCAGCATAATAATAATGTTAATAATTGAGCTCGTTTTCCCCTTTTTATTTTTAGAATGCTTTTTCTGCTGTGAAGTGCTTCCATCTTGGGCAGACCATGAAGGTGTCAAGGTCATTTAGTGCACCCCAAGCCATCACCAGTGGTCCTGACTCTTGTCTTGCCAAAAGACTTTGATGACTGGAAGAGAGAGCGAGGCTGATGACTCTGTGCAGCTTTGCCTCACTTAAACCTAATTCGTGCACAAGTCAAGCCATCACCCCCATGATGTCACTGATTGTCTTTGAAAATGAAGGGTGAACAACAACTTGTGATAGATACATCACCACAATCAACTTAGGTCACTCTCTTGAGCTCTGCTGCTGGTAATTTTGGGAATCAGTTATTTGCATCAAAGAAGGCTTTAAAATGATAAGCACACACAATCTTTATACAACATACACAAAAACAAACCCAAAGCAGATTCTTTAGTCATGAGAGATTTGGAAGCCTAGAGGCTAGCCATTCCCACAGGAACAAGAATTTCTTCCCTTCCTCCTAGAACTTGTTTTAGGCATTCTGAACTGTGTTCACATAGGTATGGATGTCAGGAGCCCAGGTGTAGCCCTCCTGAGCTACCAGAGCCCACATGCCCATCCTCTCTCTTCCAGGAGGAAATTTAAGGCCAGCCTATTCTGGAAGATCTCAGCCCTAAGAGCATGGACCTCAGAATGAAGCTCCTCCCCCATGTCTATGATTTCATTATCAAATACCTGCAACAATTTGTTCATTTGATTCCATAGCTATACTGCATCTAGTTCCTTAGGTGGGTAATAGGATGGAAAAGGTGTGTTTAGTCTCACTCGCTCAAAGGGGAAGTCTAACAGAAACCCTGATGACTGCATGCTTCTTCGAAATGTGTGCTAGAGGAAAGGTAGGTGTAGGCTGAAGGTCAAAAAGTACCCACCCGCGCCCACACTGTCCAACTCCCTAAGGGGATCAGTAATACCCTGTTTTTGTTACACAGAAAGGAGAATCTCCATGAGGCTATTCTAAAATCCACTTGGGGTTCAAATCTGGCTTTAGATACTTCCTAGCTGGGTGACCCTGGGCAAGTCATTTAACCCCCATTGCCTAGCCCTTACCACTCTTCTGCCTTAGAACCAATACCCAGTATGGATTCTAAGACAGAAGGCAAGAGTTTAAAAAAAATCCACTTGTGTGTGCCAGGACGTCAGGCTTAAGAAAAGTGCTCAGAAGTCTAAGATAGAATTTTATCCCATTTGCCATTGTAATAAGAAACTTTTGGGACAAAATGGAGAACATCTTGAGTGACAGGAACGTTAAAGACTTTGGAATGTGCCCAGGTGGTGTGGGCCAGGGCCAAAAGACAGTTGGAACCACCCCTATAAATACCCTTGGGCCTCAGCACACTGAATCTCAAATTTGAGAATCTTGGGAGGAGGGTGGTTGAAGGGAGGGTAGGCCATAGACCAGCAACCCAGCATCCATACCTGAGTGCCATCGGATGTTGTTCTGTCTGCTGCTAATAGAGCTGAGAGAGAACACCACAGCTACTAAGAAGAACACCAGCAGCCTTCCCTCTCCTTCGGTTTGTACCACGGCCCGGTCAAGCCAGGGATTGAGAGAGGGAGAAGAAACTCCAGTCTATTATCAAACTCATCATCCATTTGATTTAGATCCTCTTTATTCAATTAGATTAGCTTAGTGTTCCCCAAACCTCTATCCTTATTCCTTGTTTTGAACCCTTTAGATAAGCAAATAAATCCTGTTGTGGTTCAACCCAAAGAAGACTTTGCTTTCCTGACCAGTAAAGATCTACAGCTGGAGGGAAAGGGATTCATCAAACCTTAGTCAGAAAATCACGTTATCCCTTTAGCACCTCCACACCAGCTCAAACCAACCTTTTACTGGAATCCAACCCCAAGCCAAGGCACTGGAGGAGCTGCTGAACACACACACAGCTCCCACCTGATCCTTTGGCTTTGGGCACTGTTGAAGAGGCGCAGGCTTGGCTAAGCCGGCCTTTAAAGACTTGGCATTACTAGCACATTTGGTGAACTTCATCTCTCACTCAGCCCAGATTCATCCACCACTTGAGGATCGTTGAGCCAGATTGGCAGACTCAGCTTAAGAGAGCCTGACAGGCCAACTGAGGCTTAGCAGCCCTTTCCCATCACCAAACTGCCTCCTATTTATGCACAGCACCATCCTAGGTCCTTTACGAACATAGAAATGGCGGTGACTTGACAATACATTGCAAGCTCAAGGTTGAGGGGAAGGGGGAAGAAATGAGAAAAATCTTTTCCCAATTAATTGGGAATGAGGAAGAGGATTCATGCTTCCAGCCTATAGAGGTACACTTCAGTTTTGTGTGATGTTTGCCTTATTCATTACAAAATAATCATTGCACAAGCCCCCCACCTACTGGAATATCCCTTCCTCCAAGGATGAAGAGGCATGTGGTGCCATTAAAGGTGTTCCTGACACGTTGGCTCACACTCATCTAAGCGTTGGGCTCTCCTGTTGTCTCAACCCCAAGGACATAATGCAGAGCATAAGGCACAAACCGCACAGTAGAGAGCAGAAGAGGGATGAGGTCCTAATTATCAAGGTCCAACAAAGATCATGGATTGGCCAGTGGGCCCTTTTCAGTTTAGCTGGGTCCAAGGACTCATCGGGAGTTGCTTCCTCTGCTGAACTGAGGTCTATCATGGCAGGTTTCCCGTGGGAGCAAGGTAGCCACATTATTCCCTCCCAACCCTGAAAGTGGTATAACTGGTCAACAGGACCTGGAAAGGTCCAGAAGGGCTGGAGCCTAGACATCCTGAAGGCATCAATCCACTCGTAGTCTGGCTGAAATGGATGCATCATCTTTTCCATAGGCAGAGTTTGTGTCAAAGCCTCTGCCTTCTGGGCCATCAAAGAGAACCAGACAAGGAGATTATCTATCTTATCAGGCTTTCATACCCCAGGATCAGGCTCACACTCCAAAGAGGCAAGACTCCAGGATGCAGTTGGTGGCCTCCTAAACTGAATGTCTAAGGGTGGCAACCCACAATCCTGTCTACTATGATTTCAACCCTGGAACAACACAAGGTGAAGTACATGAGGCCATTTGAGCTGTGTTTCTTGGCAGCGTTTTCCCCAAAGGGTCTTCGCTTCCCTTTTTTAGTCAATCAACTCCCTCTGCTGATTGTGGGCAATGAGGCGATGGAGGCTCAGGGTTATCCCAAAACACTTGGAGAGGTGTGTTCAGTCATTTCTGTAGTCAAGCAGTAAAGCCCTTGGTTGTAGTCAAGGCAAGCCCGACTTTGGAATCATGTCCTTGATCTGATATCTTGCTACCATGCTTGCCATTGTGGATATCCCGGGAAAGGCCCCTCTACTCAATGGCTCATTTGTTCTACACACCAAAGCATGTCTGTAGCCCATAGACTTTGGTGATTCCATCCAGTCACTCTGTAGGAGTTCAAATAGTAGAACCACCCACTCCCCTTCCCCAACCCCACCCCCAGCTTTCTCACAGTTTTCTTCCTCAATAGGAGCTGAACTATTAACCATAAAGGCAGCTAGAGACCACATGATGGGCCTCGGCATGAACCCTGGGAACATCAGTGAATCAGATTTTTGGGGAGGGGGGGTGGAGTCAGGGAATTTGAGAATTACTCTCTGTCTGTGGGAGAATTTTGAAATTTAAAATGCAACCCCACTCACTTTTAGTCAATTAACAAACACGTATAGGATCTATGATATTCCAAACACTGCATTAGACACTATGGAATAAAAGGATGAAGAATATATATAAGTTTATATTAAATATATATATGTAATGGGGGGACTAGTAGATCAAGGGCCAGTCCCTAGAGCAAGGGTTATTAATTTGTGGTCTAAAGACCCATTAGGTTTCAGTGGGCCCTCGATGGGAAAAATTACATATTTTTATTTCAATATAATTGATTTATTTTTAAATCTTATGTACTTTGTATTTCAAAACATTTTTTCTGATAAGTTGTCCATATACATCACTAGCCTGCTAAAAGAGATCCATGACCCAAAAAAGGTTACAAACTCCAGCCTTTGACCATGAATAAAATTCTTTGCCTGCCTCCAGGGTTTGTGGAGACTTGATAAATCTGATTCCAGAAATGTTTGATGGAAAGGCCTTCCCCCCCCACACACACCCTAATTCAGAGAATGCATGTGTATCCTGACTGCTTCCTTTCAGCTTATTGACTTGTAAAGAAACGCCTTTTAACTGGCTGCTGCACCAGAGTGAATGTGTATACAAAAGGTAACAACTCCCTCTCTGGTAGCTTCAGAGTGAGAAAGAAGAAATGGCATTGGCATCCTCATCCAGGGAGAAGCGGGTTCAGGAGCAGGTGGGATTAGAGCATTTGTCTCTCTACCGTTTTGCCAGGTGGCTATGAATGCATGGTGCGATTATGTACCTATTCTTGTGTTTACTCATCTCTCAGCTTAAGCAGATGAGTATCAGAAAAAAAACAAAAACAGATCAGGATATGTGATGAGCTTTGAAAGGTTGGAAGAACTATCAGAGGTCCATCAACTGGAGCCCAGCACAAATTCTGCCAGTAGACAAGTCTGTTGAGGAGCCAGATCCAAAGATGGGAAGGAAACTTCTCCTATCAGAGCTAGAGAAATTCAACCAAAAAAGAAATAAAAAAGAAGTAAGGGAAGTGTATGAAATGTTAGAAAAAGAAGAGTTAATAGATATTTGGAGAAAACTGAACAGGGATAAAAAGAAATTTACCCAAAGAAGGGAAAGAGAAGGGAATAAGTATTTCTTTATTTATATACATTTATTTTATGGAAGACTCTATATAAAGCTCTTTAAAATATGATTTCATTTGATCTTCAAAATAACCTTGAGGTAATAATAATAGCTAGAATTTCTATATTATGAGGTAATAATAATAAATAGCTAGAATACTATATTATTATCTGCTAAATGCTTTATAATTATTATCTCATTTAATCTCATTTGATTTGATAGTAGGTGCTATTACTATCCCCATTTTATAATTGAGGAAACTGAGACTGGCCAAAGTTAAGTAATTTAGCAGGAGTTACATGCAGTTGATTGAGGCTAAATTTGAATTCAGATCTTCCTGACACCAGGTCCAGGCTCTATCCATCACTCCACCTAGCTGAGGAGCAATCTACTTGCCCAAGACCAACTTGTCAGCCAACACATCAGTCCTACAAACAAGGGAACATTTCATCTGTCGGTTATTCAGCTTCCAGAAGTGAACTAGGGCAAATGGTTAGAAGCAACCATTTTGAGTCTGAATCTACTCTTCCCAGGGTCTGAGTTGGCAGAAAAGGGGAAGGGGGAAAGCATTAATATAGCACTTATTATATGCCAGGTAATACGCTAAGTCATTTTTTATACATTTTATCTCAGAGAATGTACGATCAGGTCCAGGGAAATGTTTTTGTACTTCTGTCCTTGATTTGATGTTCTGGCAAATATCCCTTTGTAAAAAGCTAACAGATGTTAATTGATTAATGAGTTAGATCAATGGGCATGCAGTCCAATCAATGCAGAGCATATATTTCCTAGAGATTGATATGGGAGCGAAACACTCTGGATGAGGGTTCTTAGGAAAATCCTCAACCTCTCAGGGTTACCTCTAGAATCACAAGGAGAGAAGTAGCAGCCAAGGCCAGGGGACTACTGGTAAAATGTGGGTTGGGAGAGTAAACCCAGGACTGCAGAATAATTGGAAGGAATGTACTAGCAGCTATGGCAATCAATCTAAATTTGGCAAGAAAGAGGATGCTGAGAGGAGGAAATTAGGAGACAAGTGAATTCTAGGCACGGAGAACAAGCATTAGCCAAAAAGAGAGATGGAAGATACTGTCAACGGCAAGAAATCTGGGCAAATGCAGGACAGAGAACAAGCTTGAACAAAACTAGAAAGGGAAGTTGAGGTCAAGTTGGGAAGGATTTTAAAAGCTAATCAGATGAGTTTGTATTTTACCCTGAGAGAAGGCAAGATGGATCCAGTGGAGTTTATTGTCACTAGATGAGGGACAAGATCCGACTGATTACAACCTTGGCTTCTATCATCTCAATAATCCTAAGGGTAGGAGAGCCAGTTAGAGCATGCTACAACCTTGTCCTATGGCAAGGACATAGGCAGCTAGGCAGCCCAGTGGATAGAGTGCCTAGCCTGAAGACAGGAGGATCTGAGTTCAAATCTTTCTACTAGCTGTGTGACCTCGGGCAAGTCATTCAACCTCTGTTTGTGTCATATTCGTCAACTGTAAAATGAGGATAATGATAACATCGTTCTCCTAGGGTGGTTGTGAGGATCAATTGAGATATTAGTAAAACTCTTAGCACAATACTTGGCACATAGTAGGCACTTAATAAATACTTGTTTCTTTCCTATGGCCAGAAAACTCATCTCTTTCCTAAAAATACATCGATTTTTTTTTAAATCTAATAACCTCTAGACGGGAGATAATAGCTTTTAGTACTTATTCTTCCCTTGGGAGTTGTACTTATTTATGTTTCTTGTTGCAGCAAATACTATGAGGAAGATATCTCAACGCTCACTCATACTGACAAGTTGGTTCACGAGTTTCCACTTGATCCCCCTCATTGCATGTCAGCTGATGATAATTAGCTAGACAGACTTCATTAGCCTACACAAAGTTATTTACTAAAGTTATTTAGTTATTATACTATATTTATCTTATATCATATATCATTGATATTTATTAAATATATTATATATATATTATATAATGTAAAGTTACTTCGTCATTTACTAAAATGGTGCAACGACTCTCTCCCAAAGAGTGTGGCACATGTTCCCACAAGTACACACAGTCCAGGGGAATGTGGCTCAGCCTCAAACCACATGTGGCAAAAGAGGTCATTTGCCTCTCCTAGAAGGCTCCTTTGATGGAGTTTTCAAAATATGTGATAGTGATGTGGGAGAAACATACCCAAGTTTATAGCAGGGTCTCCCCCCAAGAATGGGAGACTCAAACTCTGTTCAGTCCAGAAGTAAGAGTAGATGTGGGGGCAGCTGGGTAGCTCAGTGGATGGAGAGTCAGGCCTAGAGACTGGAAGTCCTGGGTTCAAATACAGCCTCAGACACTTCCCAGCTGTGTGATCCTGGGCAGGTCACTTGACTCCCATTGCCCACCCTTACCACTCTTCCACCTAGGAGCCAATACACAGAAGTTAAGGGTTAAAAAAAAAGAGTAGATGTGGTTTTTGGTGGTATAATAGCCTAATAACTGGTGGAACAGTCTGAGGGCTAATCAGGTAGCCTTAGGGCTGATGGATAAGCCCAGGGCTAATATAAAGTAGCCTATTTGGAGCTGATAGTATGGAGGAGCAGCTTTGCTGTAAAGTGGCAGCTTCTACATCTACTGGATCAGTAGTTGATTGGCAGTAGGGTTGGCATATTTATTGGGGTCTGGTAGCTTTGCATCTCCCATTCCAAACTCAGGTGGAGGTATGTTTTGGGGTTCGTTGCCACAGGGAGTAAGGAGCATGGGCAAGATTGGGGGATTCTTCTGGAGTCCCCACTGGGTGGGTTCCATGTTCCCCCATTGGCCACCTTGTCATCATTTGTCAACGTGGGAGAGGTCTCCATATCCTTCTAGAGTGGGAACACAGTGGGGGTGAGGGAAGATGCAATACATTGGAGGACCACTATAGGTAATTAATTACTTCTACGAACACAAAGCCTAGTGTAGAATGTCACAGATCCAGTTCACAGAGTGGATAATTGGTCGATCTGCGATTCATGCTCGACTAATGCTGAAACTCCAGGTTTTGCAGTTGATGTTTAACTAGTGCTAACTAGTGAGAAATGCAAGATTTCAGAGTGAGGGTCCCATTCGTATTACTGCCCTTCACTGCCCGCTGCCAGCCCCCATCAATAGTTTTCTGCTGAGCTCTTGGAAAAGTCTCGAATTTATTTCTAGTCTGTCTCTGGCTTCTCATACAAATCCTATTCACTCTTCTGGGGACGCTGCTAAGACATCAGTGGGGAGATGGGAAGCCCAACGTCCTTGCAGATCTCACCTTTTGAAGCTCATTCATAAAGTCCTCCTCTGCCCAAAAGGAATGGGGAAGAGGGATACCTAGCAGAAGGCTAGAGCGTTGTCCTCCCCTATAAGCAGTTCCTCCTTGGAGATATGGATGGCTACACATGTAGGAGGGGGGGTACGGGAGTATTCATGAAGAGTTACTCTCGTAGGGTGTCCCTACACAAGTCTAGGAGTTTGTTTGTGCTTCAGTCATGTCAAAGGGTGGGGGACGAAAGAGAACAATCGCTGTAAATATCCGAGTTCTCCAGGATTGATTTGGGAAGAATTTTACCTTGTTGAGAATTCTGTCTCCTTCTCTGGATTTAGCTCTCATTACTCTGCTTATGGTGGACACAATTCCTTTTAAGCATTGGGTTGGAAATAGTTTAGAACCTTTGACTAATCCACCCTCTTGCTGGAAATCTCTCTCCTCCTCATCTCCTAATCCCAGGGATTTACAGTACCCAGATGCTTAGGTGAAAACCAATCTCCTTTGCTGTGACTCTGCTCTCTCTGCTCTTTCGGAATCCCCATTTCTCTGACCTTGGGAATCCCTTTTTTTTTTAAATTTTAAACCCTTATAGGTGGAAGAGTGGTAAGGGTAGGCAATGGGGGTCAAGTGACTTGCCCAGGGTCACACAGCTGGGAAGTGTCTGAGGCCGGATTTGAACCTAGGACCTCCCATCTCTAGGCCTGGTTCTCCATCCACTGAGCTACCCAGCTGCCCCCCATGGGAATCCCTTTTTAATAGAATTTGGTTAATAGATGAAAGGGAAAAGGGTCATCTGTGGGATAAGGAGGGGTGGAAAAGTCAATGGATCACCTCTTAACCAATTCTCACCAATTAAAGATGGTCAAATTGAGATGGTCAAAGTTGGAGCTGCACAATGAGCTCCTAAAAATCTATTTATCAGGGGGGCAGCTGGATAGCTCAATGGATTGAGAGCCAGGCCTAGAGACAGGAGGTCCTGGGTTCAAATTTGGCCACACTTCCCAGCTGTGTGACCCTGAGCAAGTCACTTGACCCCCATTGACTAGCCCTCACCACTCTTCTGCCTTGGAGCCAATACACAGTATTGACTCCAAGACGGAAGGTGAGGGTTTAAAAAAAATCTATTTATCAGGCTGCCTGGTCCAGCTTAAGGTCCTCCTTGGTTTTCAAGAGAGCCATGGAGACCCGTATCATGTTACTGATTAAGATGCTGGCCTAGCCAATAAACCTGAAATAATCAATAAACTTATATTCTTATCCAGAACTCAGTCTCTTGAGAGGGTTTTCATTGTAACAAGGATAAAATGGAATAGTTATAAAGCTTTAGTACAGTGCCCAGCACACAGTAGGTGCTTAATAAATGTGCATGCTCACTGTCCTAGTTCAGGCTCGTCCTCATCATCTTTTACTTGGACTATTGGCCAAGATTCCTAATTTTTCTCCCAGCTTCCAGTCTATTCTCACTCCAGGCCACACACAGACTCTGAAACCATCTTCCTTTGCAAAGGAAGGGACTCCTAATCATCTTAACATCAAACTCTTCTACAAGAATGTAAGGGTCCACTGCATTATTGCTGTTCTTGTTGCTGTTGTCTTTAAAGCATTGGATTCGGTAGAGCAAAGTTCCATCCGAAAGGCTCCCTTCCTTTGAGGGAAACAAATGCTTATTAAGTACCTACTATGTGCTAGGCACCGTGCTAAACACTGCAAATATTACCTCATAATGATCCTCATAATCGCCCTTCAAAGCAACGTGCTATTATTTTCTCATCTTGCAATATGGAAGGAAACCGAAACAGGCAAAGATGAAGTGACTATGAGTGTCTGAGGCCAGATTCGAACTGACGGCATCCTCACTCCAGACTCAGCCCTCTAACCACTGTGCCTACTGCATAAAGCATATTCGATACTGAAGTGAAACCAGTACACGTCTTGGTTGAATATGGCTCCAGAGATCGTTTTATTTCATCGTATTCTGGTTATTCTCACCAAGTGGACCAAGTTGTATTAGTTGCCTCGAACCCAGAGGGATAACGTGCCAAAGGTGGAAGCTGAACTTGAACTCCTGGATTTGGAGCCAGTTTTCTATGCACTAAACCACACAGACGCTCGATGATGATGATGATGGTGGTGATGGTGATGGTGATGGTGATGGTGATGGTGATGGTGATGGTGAAGATGATGGTGATGGTGATGGTGATGGTGATGGTGAAGATGATGGTGATGGTGATGGTGATGGTGATGATAACTCACATTTTTAAAGGGCTCTAACGTTTACAGAACATTTCCCTCAAAACCACCCTGCGGGTTGTGAAAGAAGTGACAGTGATGCGGGCATGATTGAGTCATGAGGAATGAATAAAAATTCAGCAGCCTCGTTTTACAGATGAGGAAACCGAGACTCTAGGAGAGTCCATGACTTGCTTCGCATAAAGCTGCTAGGTGCTGTCTGAGCCAGGGTTTGAACCAGGGTCTATTCTGGCTCTAGCTGGGTCCAATGTTCTTCTTTTAACATTTTTTCCAGTGCTCTTTTGGCTTGGCATAGATCTTGGAAACCTACTGCAGATGGAAAGTAAGCTGGGTCCAGACTGGCCCAGGAGGAAGAAAGGAACCTGGATTGCCTTGGAGAAATGGGACTGAGTCTTTCACCATCTGGAAGTGCTGCTCCATGAAAAAGAAACCTAGAATTTGCACGTCATTGGGTTTTGGGGATATGATGTGGCTGGGAGCCATGGAACCATGGTAGACCCAAAGGGCGAGGGTGTTCCCTAGCGCCACCAAAGCCGTGCCCCACTGGAAGTCACAGAAGGGATATTGTCTGAGAGAAATATGGTCAGAAAGAGTGGTGGGTCAGGCCTGGGGTAAACTTGAGGGAGACCATGTGGATAGCCTTCCCAGGACCAGATTGTGCCCCTTATGCTGAGCAGATTTTCTGTGGTCTTTGTGGGAATAACATTGGCAAGAATCCCACAGAGTGAGAAGGTGTGAGAGAAGTTGCCAACCATGAAGATCCCAAATCCATTAAAATATAGAATCGTCACTCCCTAGTCCTTACTTGCCTCTGCCCTTCTCCTTAAGCCTAATTCTGGTCCTATGCATTGCTTCACACTCAACTTTAACCCTTATTTGAAACAGAAGGATATGCCACATCATATGTAATCAGTAGAAAAATCTTGGCAATCATATCGCTGAAGTTGGAGTCAAAGCAGCTGGCTAATCCAGGACTGTCTTTCTATGAACTTGGGTAAATCATATCCTTCTCTGGACCTCAGTTTCTTCATCTGTAAAATGAGGGGACAAGAACAATGACCTCCAAGGACCTTTCTAACTAGTTCCATGGCTCTATGACCTTCACAAAAGTAGCTCATCTGAGTTCCTTCTTTCCATTCACACAACCACACCTTTATTCAGGCTCTTGTTTCCTTTTACCTGGACTATTCCCATAGCTTCCTATCTAATCTTTCTGTCTCCTCCATACAACTAAAGTGATTTTCCTAAAACGAAGATATTCCCCCTGCCTCTACTCAACAAACTTCAGTGGCTCCCAATTGCTTTTAGATTCAAACATAACCTTCTCTAGTCAGGATTTAAAGCCCATTGCAACTTGGTCCCAATATACTTTTCTGGCATCACTCAATACTGCTCCCCTATTTTCACTCTTCAGTGCTATCAAATTTGCCTTTTTTCTGTTCCTGTCACATTACACTCCCTTTCTAGCCTCCATGCCTTTGCCATGGCTATCCTCCCTACCTGGAAGGCACTCCTTCCTCACTTTTACCTCTTTGAATTTCTTGTGATCTACCAAGCACCACCTCTTACATGAAGCTTTTCTTGATCCTCTAAGCAGCCAGTGCTTTCCCCTCAATATTGCCTTGTATTTATTGTGCTCCTGTTGTCTACCCCAGTAGAATAGGAGTCTCTTGAGGGCAGAAAATGCTTCGCTTTTGTCTTTGATTCCCAGCACCTAGTGCCTGCCACAGTGGTTGGATTTGAACTCAGATGCTTAATAAATGATTAATGATTGATCGGCTGCAGGACCCCAGCATATAAAGCTCTAACTTAGTGAAGAAGGACACAGACATGAATGAGACATGGTGCCTGCCCTCAGAGAGCTTCCAGTCTAGTAGTGCCACCTCTATCCAAAACTGAACCTAGACTCTAATGTATCTAATTCAAAACAATTCTGCACATGTGGCGTTAACTCCTTGTGCTCAGCTCCTGACTTCAGTCCTATTATACCCTGAATCTCCTTCAATCCCAGCCTACCTGTAACCGAGATTACTCACATAGCAAGTCTCCAACATCCTCCTTTCAATTTCCCTTATCCCAAACACCTTTCCTCAAAATTTCCATATAACACCCAGGGGAGATACACACCTAACCATTCATCTCTCTTCCTGACCATTTGAGTGCCATTCTTGCCTTTGACCAAACCTTTCCCAGAAGGCAGCATGGTTCAGTGTCATGAGTTCCAATCCTCCTTCTGCTGTTTTTGACCCATAAAATCTTGAGCAAGTGATTTTCCCTTCCCTCTCCTGCCCCATCATATTTCTTCTAATTCTTCATCTTTAAAGTGAGGGGAATCAATAGCCTTTAAAATCAATTCCACGGGGCAGCTGGGTAGTTCAGTGGATTGAGAGTCAGGCCTAGAGATGGGAGCTTCAGACACTTTCCAGCTGTGTGACCCTGGGCAAGTCACTTGACCCCCATTGTCCACCCTTACCACTCTTCCACCTAGGAGCCAATACACAGAATTTAAGGGTTTAAAGAAATAAAATAAAATCCATTCCAGCTCTGAATCAGTGATCCTTTGATTCATTCTTCCCCCAGACAGACCCTTGTACCCTGTCATCGGAGCAGCTCTGCAAGCTAAATGTAAAACTTTACACCTGAGTCAAAAAAAAAAAATCAACGGGAGCCCTAGATCTGGTGGTACAAGTTGGGGGAGAGACCAAAAGCAAGCCAGAGACACGAATGAGAAATGCTCCTAGAATCTAGAGAGAATTAATTCACAAGTAACATGGCAGATTATAGTCCTGGGCAAAGTTGAGAAATGGAGGGACAGAAGGGGGAGAGTGGTGACATCCAGTCGAGGAAGGCATCTCGAGGAAGGGGATATCTGCAGAGGGGAGAAGCCAAGATATGCTTGAAATTGAGAGCAGAGGATGGGTGATGGGAAGGTGTAGTGGGGTCTCCAGCTTGTGCAAAGAATGATCTCCAAGCACCTTCCCAAAGTTCAAAATTTTAGTGATCCACCCATTTGCCATACGTTATCTCACTTTCCACCATCTTTTTCTCTGCTGTAGCATTTTTTTGTGTTCCAAATCTGTTCATCTCTCTTTTACTTCTTTAAAGAGATTCTCCTTCATGGATTTATTTTTTCCTAAATTGCCAATTGTGTTTTTTTAATTCTTCATTGACAGGGGCAGTGGGGCACAAGGCAAAGAGCACAGACCCACATTTGGATCCCTCGTTTGCCAAGCATTTACAACCTGGGTGACCTTGGGCAAGTCATTTCATCTCTATAGATCCCAAAATGAGGATGTTAGACTAAATGGCCTCTATGAGTACCTTCCTGCTTTAGATCTGTGACCCTGATGAGAAGATGTAGACAAAGAAGAACTGGGGAACCTGACCACAACAGGCGGGAGACAAATCAGACTAAGGAACCTGCTGTGCCAACAGCATTCATGCTCCTGGACTCATCTCAGCAAAGATAAAAGACTCAGAGTGACAGAATTCTGGGTGGGGAGGGGAGAGGAGGGACCCAGGAGACTTGTCCCTGTGTTAGGATTTCCCCAAGAGATTAACTCCCCAAGGATCAGCTTTCCCAGGAAGAACCAGAGGGCCACTAATCTGATCTGGGGATTAAACTCTATCTCTGTGAGAGTCAGGGCTCAGGATAAAAAAAGACAAAATCCCAAAGGGAATTATGGGGGGGAGGGGAAGAGAGAAAGAAGAGGGGGAAGGACCACAGATCACAGACTGACATCAGTAAAGAGAGCACAGTATTTAGTCAGGAGACCCTCAAATCCTGGCTGCGCTGTGGGCTCACTGCATGACCTTGGGCAAATCCCATCTTCCCTTCTCTGGGCTTATTCCTCCAGCTTTAAAATTAGGCAATTGGATTTAATCATCTCTAAGCTCTAGTCCATTTCTAAATCCTGTGATCCTATGATGCTATGATCCCCTGATCTCACCAGGGGTGAGGAAGGGGCGGGGGGAAGGGTTCCTGCCCCAGCTCTCCTCATGCCAGCCATCCAGGACGTCCAAGCACCTCCTAGAGGAGAATAGAGGCAGGGCCAGGATGGGGGTTGGGGGAGTGCCTCTTCAGCGGGACATCATCTTCACAAACTCTGAGAAGGAAGAGAAATTATCCCATTGGATGCCTATTCCTCCTCTAAGTCCTCATCTCTCTCTCTCTCTCTCTCTCTCTCTCTCTCTCTCTCTCTCTCTCTCTCTCTCTCT
>NC_058132.1:8924937-8992591 GCF_016433145.1 Gracilinanus agilis | reverse complement strand
TGTGTGTGTGTGTGTGTGTGTGTGTGTGTGTGTATGTGTCTCCTCTCTATAAGCAATGGCTGGATTTTTCCCGTCCACATTTCATTTTATATCCTCTTTTCCTTATCTCTCTCTGAATCTTGCTGTCTTCTCTAGTTTTCTGCAGCTGTCTCTCTCCTGGGACTCTGAGTTTGGTAGGCATCAACTTGAAGTTGGGATGGTGCTTGAAGGCCAGGTGTGGAGGTGTGTATGACCTTATGGCTGAACTGCTCCCAAGCATATTTGAAGTGTTTGCTGCAGGATCCACTTTGGAATCTCTTGTCCTCTAGGAGGCCCTCTTGGGAGCCAGGCAGTGCTGCTGCTGCCCCTTCCTCCCCTTCCAACAGGGCCACCTCCTTCTCCTCTGCCCTGGCCTCCTCAGAAGCCTCAGCCACAACCATAGGAACAGATGCCACCATTTTGTCTCCCAGTAGAGGAGCTATTGAGTGGATGGCCTCGTCATTAGCAAGATGCATGAGGCCTTTGAGGGAACCTTGCATGGGCTGCTTGTGGTCAGCCTCCTCTTCCAGCTCCTTCTCTTCCTCTGTGAACACTTTAGGTTTCTGGAAAAGAAAGAAATTGGGGGTTAAAGAAAGGGTCGGGGGGCATCTGGGTAGCTCAGTGGATTGAGAGTCAGGCCTAAAGACAAGAGGGTCCTAGGTTCAAATCCAGCCTCAGACACTTCCCAGCTGTGTGACCCTGGGCAAGTCATTTGACCCCCATTGCCCACTCTTACCACTCTTCCACCTAGGAGCCAATGCACAGAAGTTAAGGGTTTAAAAAAAAGAAAGAAAAAAAAAAGAAAGGGTCAGTCAGGAAAGCCAAGGACAGACCTAAAAGTTATTATGTCTAGTAGGGGCACTCCAGGATCCCAGGGTCTCATCTTGGGCCTCACCTTTGGGATGTGGCCATGGCCACTGAGTTCATCTCTCAAATCCAACACCTTCCCTCCCTGGCACTGCTGCCACCAGCCTCAGGGAAGCCCTCAACCTTCCCACCCACACTGAAATGACTACAGGAGGGTCTGCCTGCCTCAGCCTCCCCTCCTGCCAGGCCTTCCTCCATTCTATGATTTTCCTAAAGTACAAGTCCCGTCACATCACCCCCTACCTAATCAACTCCCCATCCCCTCCAGGATCTAGAACTAAATGCTTATCTGGCATTCAAAGCCCTTCACAAGCTCACCTGCTCCTACTTATCCAGGCTTCTTACATCTTACTCCCCCACATGTACTCTTCCATCCAGTGACATTGGTCTCCTGGCTGCCCCCAAAACAAGACCCTCCATCTCTCCCCAACACTACAGAGATCATTCTCCTTGGATGAGAGAACAGACACCAAACCAGAACTGAGCAGCTCTGCCTTTCTTCTGTTACTGGTTAATATTCTCCTATCCAGTCTGGAGCTATTGTCCCCCCTTCACGCCGATTCTTCTTTTCCCCAACAGACCCAAAACCAAATGTACAACACTGTGCCCATTTCTAAGCCCATACCATAAAATCTCCTGCTCCTTTGTCCTATCAACAATCATTTCACCAATGAACAGAGCAGGAAAAAATCATGGTGGGAGAATCTGAGGGCTCCTTCTTTCTCAATGTTGCTGCTAGACTCACTGTGGACCACCATCACCCAACAACATCTCTTCCTCTGAAGTTCATTCCATGCTTCTGTTCACAGACTCAAGATTCAGTGGACTTCCTTCATTCTGGATGAGTTGTATGTGGGTCAGTCTCTCTCCTCCCCAGCTCCTCTTCTCACACTAGGAGAGTTCAACACATTGATAACCTCCCTGGTCCTCAGTTTACTCCTTGCCCCTCACCACCTCCACCTCACCTCATTCACACAGGGGACGGGTCTTGCCTACAAGGTTCCATTTCCATGCTCATGAGCTCTGAAATACCTTTGACTTGACCAGAATATTTTACAAGTCCATCTTTTGCTTTGCCTTATAACTGCTCATCCGATTCTTTGTTTTACCTTGACCTCCAGTTCCTGGGCCCCTTAATTCTATCCCAGGTCATCAGCCTCTGCACTGGCCACACTCCTCTGGTCTTGAGTCCCTTGTTCCCTTTTCCTGTTGCTGATCTTCCCCTGCTAAGCCTCAGACTCCTCTCTTCAGGTGTTGCCTTCAAAGCTTCTTCAGATGCAGCTGCACAAAGCTGGAGAAAATCGTGCAAATATCCTGCCAGGGTCCCCCTAAGCATATGCCATAATCCCATCAGCATCCTCACTGCCACAAGTTTCCAATTTTCCAAATTCTCATTTCACACGGCTCAGATGCTTTCCTGCACTTTTTCCTTTTCTTCTAGTCTCCCCCACTGGTGTGGCCTATTCTTGCCTAAGTGGTCCCACTACAGGCCATCTCCTTGGGCAGACTGCCCCACCAACCCATGGCCCCCATTTTCTCACCTATCTTCAATCTTCCTGCCTCAGAAAACCCTCCCACAGGCCAGACATCCTCAGACATCCTCACCACTTCTCTGCTAAACTCCAAGACAGCTGCCAGGGGTCAGTGCCTCCACTGCCACTCCTCTCTCCTAAACGCTCCACAGTCTGCCTTCTGACCTCAGCATTCAGTGAAGCTCTTCTCTTCATCTCCATCCTTGGTGCCCCCTTTGACACAACAGATTGTCGTCGTCATCTTCTCTTGAGGTTTCATGGTCCTTTTTTCTCCTATCTGAGCTCTCCTTCTCAGCCTTCTTGGCTGGACAGAGTGCTCCAGGTCAAGGCCACAAGCCATGAGTGCCCCCAAGGCTCTGCCTTTGTGCTCCTTTGTGTCTGTATCTGCTCCCCTGGGTACAATCGTCATCCCCAGCTCCTGCTCCAGCCCTCATGTCTGCACCTGCCCACTGGACATCTTGAAATGGATCTCCTACCAGGGTTTTAACCAAACTCATTCTCTTTCCCCCCAATCCCTCCCCTGTGCCTGTCACTGGTACCATGGTCTCCCAGGCGCTCAGGTCACCATCAGCTCTTCATTCCCCCTCACCTCTGGCCATTACATCTTTGGTACCTACCCCCTTCTCTCCTCTGACTGCAATTGCCCCAGTGCCACCTCCAGCCCAGCCTCCCCGTCCCTCCCATCCTCCCTTGGCCTCCTGGAGGGTCCCAAGTGCTCCAGTCCCATCATGCTGCTCGAGCATCCTCCAGGGCTCCCTCTCTGATGCTTCTAGGATCAAATACAAACCCCTCCGAGTCCCATTCAGGGCCCTTCACCGCCTGGCCCCTTCCTGCCTCTCCAGCCTCACACTTGGCTGACCTTCAGAAATTCTGTTCCAGACCACTGGTCTTCCACTAACTGGGGAATCCATTTGTCTCGCTCTGTCTCCCATGCCTAAAATGCTCTCCCGGATCCCTGTCGCTTCCTAGAATTCCCAGGCTCACCCTCCACCCCCTCCAGGAAGCTGCTGCTCCTGCTTTCTCCCCTCTGCTAGGCCTGGTGGGTGCCAGCGCCCCAAATCTTCACAGCTTGACCTCACTGCTTCATCCACTAGAGGGCAGCACAGCCCTCAACCAGAAACATTGGAGTTCTAATTCTACCTCACTTAGCTAGCCCTCATTTGCCTCAGTTTCCTCACCTGTAAAATGGGGACGATAGAACCCCTCCCCCTCTCCTTGTGCCTGGGGACATTCCTCCCATCCCCCACTCCTCTGCCCAACAGCCCCATGCAATCGCTTCCTCCTTCCCCTGGGGTGAAGTGAGGGTGCAGGTCAAGTCCTGGTCTCTAAAGGGTTCGCCATCACCGTTCTAGTGCCCGGTACCTAGTAGGCATCCAGAAATGTTGGCCAGTGTTTGTTACTGTAGCAGAAGCCCCACCTGTCTGTGCCCTATGTCACTCCCTACTTCCTATTCCCAGCAGGTGCTTCATTCCAAGGGGCCTGGGTGCTGAATTCTAATCCTGACAGAGCCTCCTTTTCCCATCTCGGGGCTCCAGGCACTTGTGAGCCCCATCCAGGCTGCTCCACAGCAGGAATGGAGGACTCCAAGGATGGAGCTGGGACAGGACTGAAGGTGGAGTCTCCAGCACCTCTCCGGAGAGTCTTTCTTCAGCTCGGGAATGGGGGGTGCTGAGTCCTCAGGCCCTCCCCACCCCCCTCGCCTCCCTGTGCTATCAGGCGAGGCCTCTGAGGAGCTGAGCGGCAGGGCCAGGGGCCTCACATCTTCCCTGAGTGACTGAGCCCTAGAATCACGCTCCATATCTTCTAGAGAAGAGAGGCTCATGGAAGCAGGCAGTGCCAGGCAGAATAAAGCCCAGGAGGCTGCCTGGAGGAAGGGGCCCAAGGAAAGCAGGGTTTGGCAGGAAAGGGCCTGATGCCCTCACAGGGGCTGGCTGGGGGTCCTGAAGGCAGGAATGAGGAGTATGGGGAGGTGGGAGAGGAAGGAAGCGCCTTTGGGGGGGGGGGCTTTGGCATGGGGCTTCCCCGGTGGGAGCCTCTGACCAGAGGCTGAATGGTGCATCTCAACTCTAGGCTGATCCAGTGGGCCAGCACCACAGCAGCGTTCTAGCTCTGAAGGGGACTCTCTGGGGCTGTGCAGAACCTTCGGCAGGGAGGCTCTTCAACTACAGCCGCCAAGTTCCCCTCGGACGCCAGCGGGAGGCAGGACCTCTGCAGGGGGAGGGGGCCGGCCCAGGCCACGTGGGGGCCTCCACTTTCACAGGCCTGGGGCTTCTCAAAGGGTCTTCTTGGGGTTCAGGACGCAGGAGCAGCATCCGCCCAGAGGACGGGCAAGGCCAGCTTTATGGGCATCGTGCTCCCAGGCCCCTCCGCTCAAGCCTAAAGGGAGGCCAGAGAGGCCCCTGGAGGTTCTGTCTGTGAGCCTGGGCCTGCTCAGGGCTCGGCCCGCACCCCGGCCTACAGGGGCGCTCCCTCAGGCCCACAGAAGGACAGAGGATCATCCCTTGGCTGATTCTTCAGGTCCTGCCCTCCTCCTCCAGAGCCCACCGCCTCTCCAGGATTGGGCTGGGCCATCTCGGACCCTGACCGCACATCCAGCTCCTTCTCCCCTCCCACCTGGCCCAGACCTGACACAAAAGCCCAACCTCCCAGCAGGCCAGCCGTTCCTGGAACAAGGGTCAGCGGGCCACCAGTCGGGCAGCCCTCAGTCCGCCCCATCTACACCTCCTGTTCCCAATGCTGCCGGCGCTGTTCTCTGGGTCAAACAGAACCAATCCCGGGTGACCCCCAACTCTGCCACCTGGGACCTGCCCCTGCTACCCTTGTTCCGGGGAGTTGGGAGTGATTCCATCCCTTCATTGTTGGCAGCAGCCCCACCGGCCGACATGAGCCCACTCGGCAGAGGAGGAGACTGAGGCCAGAGCGTTCAAGGATCTATCTACACGGCAGCTAAGCGGCAGGACAGGCAGAGGTCTGACTGGGGCCTCTGTGAGCCCAGGGTCCTGCCGCTGCCTCAGCGCTGCCGGGGAGCTCAGCCCCTGCCGAGCCATGGCCACTGGGCACCGGGCTCTGCCCCCTCACCCTCTCCTAGTCCGGCCTCTCCAGCTGGGTGATGCGGATCAAGCCACGGAGCCTCAGTTTCTCCATCCATAAAATGGGGGTGACGATAGAGGCCTGCAGACCCGGCAGTTAACATGGGATTAGATCTAGGTAAGGACGTTCTGGTCTGGCTCCTCCCTACCCCCTACTAGACACAGGGAGGGCTGCTCGGGCCTCCTTCCCTCCAAGGGAAGGTGGACCTGGGAGTCTGGGGTCCTGGGTTCAAATTCCTCCCTGCTATTTGCCGCCATTAGATGATCCACTCCCCAAGGGCAGGTTCAGTCTTCTGCCTCTCTGTGTATCGCCTGCGCCAAGCACACAGTGGGCGCTTAATCAATGCGCGCTACTCCCTGCTTGATCTGTAGCCAATCAAGGTCTCTTAATAAAAACTGAGGGAGGCTGGACTCAACCTTTAAAGTATCCACAGACTGTACCGCTAGGATCCCAAGAGATCTAGATTCGAATCCTGCCACTGCGGCCTAAGAGAGCTGAGAGCTCACCCCCCTCCAGCCTACAGCCATCAGTGGTCTCTCAAACCCTTCTGATGCAGCTGTGACCCCGCCCACCGACTTCTATATTTGGGCATGCCCTGCCTGGCGCTCCTCCCACCTCAGGACCTGCTCCTCCACTACCACGCATGTGCACTTAGGCTGGGGTTAACGATGTGTGTGGGGGGGACCTTCCACCTGCACAAATGTTTTTTTTTATTTTATTTTTTTTTAAACCCTTAACTTCTGTGTATTGGTTCCAAGGCAGGAGAGTGGTAACGGTGGACAATGGGGGTCAAATGACTTGCCCAGGGTCACACAGCTGGGAAGCGTCTGAGGCCGGATTTGAACCCAGGACCTCCCCTCTCTGGCTCTCCATCCACTGAGCAACCCAGTTGCCCCCCTGCGCAAATGTTTCGCCTTCACTCCCCCATTCATTTACACAATGGTTTCTTCCTTATTATCCACTCAACCAAGAAGCGCCTGCCCCTTCTGATCACTCATTGGTTCAGCCCTAGGCTCGGCGCCGCATCGAAGTTTTCCTCGAGAGCAGCGCACGCACCCCGTCCCCCGCGGAAAAGATGGTCCCGCCCACCGCTAGGGGGACCTCGACTCTGGAGAAACCGTCCCGTCCGTGAGGGGTGGCGCGCACGGAGAAAGGCCAAGGCTCCGAGCGGGGGAATTCGCCGGGGCCGCGGCCGCCAGCTCGCTCCTCACCCCCTTTTTCTGCCCTCCACATCTGTCTGACGGCCCCCTCAAAACCCTTCCAAGCCAATACGGCGCACTTCCGCTTTTCCTGAATTCGCCCCAGCCACATCACGTGAGTAGGGCTGCGGTTCAGCGGCAGGATAGCAATGCGCGTGCGCGCAATATCTTGGGCGGGTGGGAGACTGAGGCCCCTGAGCTGGACCTAAAGCGCAAGCGCGTCCGCTGACTTCCCAGACTCCACTGCCTATGGTTTTGGGATCTTTAAGCCAGTGGAACTTCGACATCCTTGAGAACAGCCCAACAGCCTTATAGACGGGGAAACCGAGGCCTAGGCGGGGAAGGGATTTCAGAGTTGTGGAATGCAGAACCAGAAGGCGCTTAGAGATCATCGAAGGCCGCTCCGTCCCATTTCAGATGGGAAAACTGAGGCACAGAGATGCCAGTGTGCCTAGGATAGAGCTGAAAGACACGTCGAGTGCTTTAAACAAGCCTCTGCTTGGTTTTCTATGTAATTTGAGGTCCGAAAGTGCCATTTCCCTTTCATTCCTTTTTTTTTTTTTAAACTTTCTCTTCTTTGAGAGTCCAGATGCTTATTCCTGCAATTCTGTTTCTAAAAAGTAGCCCCGTAGCCGCTTCTCTGGAGTAACGCCCTGTCTACAAATGATGAGTGACTCCACTCTCCTTCCTCATCTCCACCTTCTGGCTTCCCTGACTGACTTCATATCCCCACTAAAACCCCATCCTCTGCATGAACGCTCACTGTCACTGCCTCCTCTTTATTCTGTTTCTAGCTTGTCTGTGCACAGGTGCCGGCTTGCTGTCTCCCCCATTCCATGTCTCTTTTTGCATCCCCAGCCCTTAGCACAGTGCCTGGTACACGATAGGAACTTAATACGTGCTTATTGCCTGACAGGTTATTCTTTAAAAAATCAGTAAACAACCCAACACACAAATAAGTAGCCAAAAGAAGGAATAAATGAAAGGAATGAGCTTTCGTAGCTATTATTACAGAGGGAGTCCTATGCGAAACAAGCACAAAAATAAAATGGAAATCTCATTCAAGTTGGAAAGCTTTTGCATGAAAAAAATCAAATTCACCTGGGGGCAGCTGGGTAGCTCAGTGGATGGAGAGCCAGGCCTAGAGATGGGAGGTCCTGGGTTCAAATGTGGCCTCAGACACTTCCCAGCTGGGTGACCCTGGGCAAGTCACTTGACTCCCATTGCCTACCCTTACCACTCTTCCACCTAGGAGCCAATACACAGTATTGACTCCAAGTCGGAAGGTAAAGGTTTAAAAAAAAAAAATCAAATTCACCTGTTATTCCTACACGAAACAACCTAACCCACCACTAGCAACCAAACTCAATCCCCCATGAACAGGAGAACACAAACCCAGAAATTAATAGCAAAGAAATAAAAAAAATTATTATTTTTATTATTATTTTAGCATGGACTCTAACCATAACCGATGATGTGAAAAAACCATGGTGTTTCAACTACAAAAATATAATGAGTAACCTATGAAAAACGCACCCACTTAAAAAAGTAATTAGCCACTCTTTTACTGCTCTACCAGCACCATTCAATATTTCAGCTCCATGAGACTTTGGCTCTCTACTAGGGAGGTCATGCTTCATCATTCAGATCCCAACAGGACTTTTCCTAGCTATTCATTATACATTAGATACATTTACTGCCTTCTCACCAGGAGCACGTATCTGCCGAGACCAAGACTACGGATGACTTATTCGAAACCTCCACGCTAATGGAGCATCTATAGTCTTTATATGCTTATTCCTTCACATAGGCCGAGGCATTTATTACGCATCCTATCTATTTAAAGGAACTTGAAACATTGGAATAATCCTTTTACTTACCCTGATAGCAACCGCATTCTTTGGATACGTACTCCCATGAGGACAAATGTCATTTCGAGGGGCTACAGTAATTACCCATCTTTTATCAGCTATCCCATACGTTGGTACTACGTTAGTCTAATGAATTCGAGGCGGTTCCTCAGTAGACAAAGCTACACTAACACGATTCTTCGTCTTCCACTTCATCTTACCATTCATTATCTTGGCCCTTGTCATTATTCACCTATTATCAACAAAAATAAAATAGGATAATAAAGGAAATCATCAACTGGGGAAAAAAAGCCACTTTTAAATCAAGTATCTCTGATACAGAGATATAATTTTTATATAATTATGTATACACATACCTATGTATGTATGAATATACACACACATATATGGAATTAGCCCATATATATGACAAAGAACCATTCCTTGAAGAATAATTGCTCAAAGGATATGAGCAAAAGGATATCTCAAAAGATCAATTGTAGCCTATTGGCAGCCTTGTGAAAAATTATTCCAAATCTCTAGTAACAAAAGAGAAATTAAAACTTCATACCTAGCAAAGATGACAAAAGATAGGAAAAGTGTTGAAGGGGCTGCAAAAAGACAGATACTAATATACTGTTAGTAGAGCTATGAGTTGGTCTAACTTCTGGATAGCAATTTAGAACTATGTTTGGGTTATTTTTTAATCCTTCCCCTCTGACTTAGAATCAATACTGTGTGTTGGTTCCAAGGCAGAAGCGCAGTAAGGTCTAAGCAACGAGGGTTAAGTGACTTGCCCAGGGTCACAGAGCTAAGAAGTGTCTGAGACCAAATCTGAACCCAGGAATACCCACCATCAGGCTTGGTGCTCTATCCACTGAGTCACCTAACTGCCCCCCGGAATTCTTTTTTTTTTTTAAGTGACTAAAAGTTCATATCTTTGACCCAAAAATATCAATACTTGTCATATGCCCCAGGGAGATGAAAGACCATGAGGTCCCATATTCACCATAATACAAATAACAGTGCTTTCGTGGTTGCAAAAAACTCAGGGAAGGCAGGGAAGTAGGTGCCAATCAGTTGAGAGATCCTAAATGAGTTGGGATATGTGAATGTAATATAATACTGTTGTGCTAGAATAAATGATCCCTGGAAGGATTAAGAGAATCATTGGAAAACATGAACTGAGAAGAAGTAAAGTAAGCAGTGAGAAAAAGAAAATAAAAATAAAATAAAATTGATCTGTCGTGAAGGTAAAAATTTAATGGGAACACATGAAGAAAATGTGAGATGCTGGCAACTATTTTTTAATGATGAACAGAAAAGTCTCAAGAGCTTTTCATTCATTTGTTTTATTTTTTCTTGACCCAGCTTATTTTTATATCACATTCATCTCTGAATGTATATTTGTCCTAACTATCAGTGAGCCATTCCTTGCAACAAAGATTAAAAAAGAAGAAGAAAAACGCCAACAAAACTGAACAGGCCTGCCTACCTTTTTAAACAACTAAGTAAACAATACACAAAAAAGCAAATGAACAAATAAATGAAAACGAAGGGAGTAACCTTTCATAACCCAACAACTAATTGACGGTCCGACAGCATATTCAATACTTCCGCACCAGGACCACCTTAGTCCTCCCTTCTGCCAAGAATGAAAAGCTCTTGAGACTTTTCTGTTCATCATTAAAAAATAGTTGCCAGCATCTCACCTTTTCTTCATGTGTTCCCATTAAATTTTTACCTTCACGACAGATCAATTTTATTTTATTTTTATTTTCTTTTTCTCATTGCTGACTGTTGTCTGTCTCTACTGGACCTCTAGTCATCCTTCACTTCTCTGGTTATTCTCCAGCTGTCTCCAAAGCAACTCCTACCCCACCTGACCCCAGTTCTGCAGTCATGTATCAAGACTGGTCACTGTTCCTTAATGGAGGGGATGGCTCTACTCCCCGATGGCCTCGTTCACTGTCTCCTGGACTTAGCTGACCAAAGGAAGCTTCGGCTCCCTAGCCACCGCTGCCAGTGGATGAGGAGATCCAGCTAAAGTGGGAGTCCGAAGTCTCCTTCCTCCGCTGGTAGACCACTCCATCAAAGACAGGCTCAGCCCTTGGGTCTGCCTTTGGAGAAGTCACATCTTCTGGAAAAGTACTGCCAAGGGGAGAGGGGACTGACAAATGGCTCAAGAATGAAAGACATTCTCCCCTCTAACACGTGAGCATGCAGGTATGCCAGCACATGTGCAGGCACACACACAATCCATATCTCCTCTATCATGCCATCTCTGCTAAGCAGTAGGAGACATGTCGTAGCATTAGTCTTTTGAAGTCACTGTGGTTCACTTTATTTTTTGAATCAGAGAGAGCTGGGCGAGGAGCCAGACTTGGATTGGAGTCCAGATCTGCCATAGGTTCATCATGTGACTTTGGGCAAGTCTTTTCCCCTCCGCTCTGGGATCCTTAGTTTTCCTCCTCAGTGCAATGAGAGGGAAGATGGACTCAAATATATCTATTTATGCATCCCTTCCACCATGCCTGCACTGACCATCCAGGATACATCCTGTGAGAAACTAGGAAGAGTCCAGAACACCACTTCCTACTTGTCTATCTGACTCCAGACAAAAGAGGGACAGACAGGAAAAAAAAAGACTACTTCTCGTGACCTAGAGATAAAAGAGCCAAGTAAGCCCCATCACTTAAAACCTCTCAGCTCACAAGCATATAGAAAGCCAGGCCTAGAAACAGAAGGTCCTGGGCTCAAATCTGGCCTCCACTGCTTTCTAGCTGTGTGACCCTGGGCAAGTCACTTAACTCCAACTGCCTAGCCCTTACACCTCTTCTACCTTGGAACCAATACTTAGCATTGATTCAAAGATAGAGGGTAAAGATTAAAGAATATATATATATATCTCAGCTCTCTTTGCATTGGCCCTGGGTGCTGCTTTGGGCAGGTCTCCAAACCATTCTGGGAAGGTTTGTTGACATATTTCTAACAGACAACTAACTTGCCAAACAATTGTAAGACGGCTGCTTTTTTGTACCCTTTTAGCTTTGAAGCCTAGGAATGGAATCCTCTACATTCCCCCAGCCCTAAACTGTGAGTACATGGCTGCTATTTCTTTGGGGTTTATTCTTTCCTGATTTAGGCGAATGGGAATCCTTAGATAGAGTTGTTCAGGTGGCGATCCTTTCATCTGTGACATATCAGAGGGAGCCAGCAAGACAGCCACTAAGGCACTGGACAAATGCTTGTTTATTGCCTGATTTATTGCTGATGTCACCACTAAGCAACAGGCTTAGACTCATGATCTAATGGTCCCAAATTGGTTACCGCTCTGCCCTTGGAATGGTGGTCATGAAACATCAATGGCTTGTGATGATGGCCCTAGGGAGAGAGTAATAACTCTCTAACAACAGCCAAAAAAAGTCTCTAACAAGACCAACCCCCCTCCTTATACTAGTGATTCCATTCCATCCCATCTTCTCTAGGAGATTGCCCCCTCTACCATCCTCACTCCTTCACTGATCTTCAATAGCTCCCTGTCTACTGGATCATTTCCTATAATCTATAAACATACCATGTCTCTCCCATCCTCAAAAAACCCCTCACTTGGCCCATCCATCTTTCCTGGCTATCATCTTGTTATCTCATCTCCCATTTGTGGGTAAACTTCTAAGGAAAGCTGTCTATAATTGATGCCTCTGTGTCCTGAGCTATCATTCATTCCCTTCTTAATTATCTGCATTCTGGCTTCTGACTTCATCACTCAGCTAAAGCTGCTCTCTCCAAAGCTACAAATGACTGCTTGTTTGCTAGATCTGACGCCTTTTTCTCAATTCTCATCCTTCTTGACCTTCCTGCCATTCACGATCTCCTCTTTGCTACTCACTTCTTTCTAGAGTTTTGCAACATTGCTCTGTCTTCCTATCTATCTGACCATTCCTTCTCGGTTTCCTCTGCTGGACTTTCATCCAGGACATTCCTGTTTCCATCAGGTGTCCCCAAGGACCTACTTGTACAAAAATATTTCTAACTACTCTTTTTGTAGTGGCAAAGAAGTGGAAATTGAGAGGATGTCTGTCAATAGGGAATGTCTAAACAAATTGTGGTACATGCTAGTGATAGAATACTATTGTGCTATAAGAAATGATAAGCAAGATAATTTCAGAAGAAGCTAGAAAGATCTTCTTGAACTGATGCAGAGCAAATCAAACAGAACCAGGAGAACATTATATATAGTAACTGAAACACTGGGATGATCAAATATAGTAGACTCTGCTACTAATAGTAATGCAATGATCAAGAACAATCCCATGGAATTTAGGAAAAAAGAATGCTATCTACATCAAGAGAAAGAGCTGTGGGAGTAGAAATGCAGAAAAAAACATGATTTATCACTTGTTTATATGGGCATATGATTTGGGGTTGTGGTTTTTAAAAGATTGCTCTATTATAAATCTGCACAATGTGGGAGTAGTTATTGCATGATAACATATGTATAACCCAGTGGAATTGCTTGTCAGCTCTGGGAGGGGGGAGGGAAGAGGAAAAAGAGAGAACATGAATCATGTAACCATAATTCTTAAAAAAAAATTAATTAAATAATGTGAAAAAATGACCAATATGGAAGTGGGTTTTGCATGATAATTAAATTTAAAAATAGTGGGTGTCCCTCAAGACGCTCTACTCTTCCCTTCACCCTCTGTATTATTTCAGTTGCTGATCTGATCCATTCCTATTGTTTCAAGTATCATCACTATGCAGATGATTCTCAGATTTGTCCAAATCTGACCTCTCTCTTGACTTCCAGGCTCCCATCTCCAACTTCCTACTGAACATTTCAAATTGAATGTCTTAGTGTAGGGAATGACTCTATTTCTAATCGATATTATTCAGTTTAGTGTTATTTCCTAGGGGAAGTGATTATTTCTTTTATACTTACCATCAGCGTTTAGTTAGACAGTTAGTCAGGTAGACTAATATTCATTCCATCTAGAATTATGAATTATATTAAAGGCCTTCTTTTTTATATTAGACTTTTAGGCTACTTAGAGCAGATTATCATCTTACACACACACACACACACAAACTGTCTAGAAGACCTCTACCCCTATGGCTGTATGAGTAAGATCTCAGGACCTCCACCCTGGACTGGAGCTAAAGGTCTCCACCTGAGGCCTAACCATCTAAGTCTTATATGATAGCAATGTCATAATCCCCTGAGCAAAGTCCTGGTTATGTTAGGAGTACCTAGGCCCTTTGCCATTTACCTCTGTTGCCCAATACTGCATGGTGATCTGGCTGCCCAAATACCCCATTTTGGGTGACATTTGCCTGCCTTCCAGCCCCTTACTCAAAACTGGGAGTTCTGTCAACCATTACACTGCAGCCATGGACAAGTGGGATACAATTCTCCAGCCTGTGACCCCTGGGGAGACCATGGAACCACCAATGAGATTTTATATCTTGTTCTGTATCTTCCAGATCATCTGTGAAATATGGGCGTCACCCTGGGGAAGGATTGGCTGGGAGGGTGGTGATGGAGTGGCCCTGGACCCTGAGGGGATTTCAGGAATGCTTTTTCTCTTGCTTGGTTGTCAGGGAAGGAGTTTATTGATTGGGCAGTTATGGCAAGGAACCAAAGTCACTTTACCCATGGTTCGCCATGTTTGGGGAAGGTTTTCCTCAGTGTTGAGCAAGTTGTGATAAAACACAGTCAGACTGAACTTTACTGCTTGTCCCTCTTGGCTTTCTCTTCTCATGTTCATCCTTGGAGACCTAAGCTTTAAGGAAGGGAACCACAAGTGTTGGTGCTAAGGAAGCTCCATGGGCTGGGGAAAAGCCCCGCCATCTCTCTCCTAATGTTCTCCCTCTTCTCAAGAGATCCTTCAAACTCCCATTGTGTGAGGAAACCTCCTTCCTGAAGGCCTCATCTCACATTAGCTTCTCTCTTACCATGAGGGAAGAACCAGAACTCCTGTAGTCTTTTGCCTCTTTCGAGGCAGCCAATGCAAAATTTACCTAAAAGTCCCTTATCTAGTGCAGTCAATGAAAAATCACTCGATTCATTCTCTCTCTTTGTCTCTGTCTCTCTGTCTCTCTCTTCTCAATCCAGACTACGGTTCCTTAGCCATCATTCTCCTATGGGGGTCATTTCCCCTCTTAGAAATGAGAATTCCTTGAGGGCACGGACTGTCTCTTTTGGTGTTTCTGTCTCCAGAGCTTTGCGCAGTGACTGGCACACAGTAAGTATGTAACAAATGCTTTTTAATTCCTTTCTTCTAAGAATTCTTGCAATAGAGCTGAGTGAAGCAGGAGGATGAAAGAATACCATTCTGGGGAACAAAATGCATATTTTCTTGGGGCTGGAGCTGGGGCCAGTGCAGGTAAAATAGGTGGCCCAGAGCCTGTACTGCTGAGCAGAAGAAGAGTATAATTAGGACACAGATATGGTTCCTGAGCCTGAGAAGACAACAACTAAGAATTGCACACCTTGAAGAGTCAAATGAGTGACAGATCAAAAAGGCAGAGAAACTAGCATTTGCCCTGGAGATATACTCCATGGGTGTGACTCTTAACTTGGCAGAAGCCACCAGACAAGCCTATTTGTCTGACTGCAGGGCTTCCTTGGCCAGGGCATAGATCTTTTCCATGATCTTCTCCTTGTTGTTCTTGACATTTGCCTTCGAGAGCTCCAATAGCTGATGAACATCTTCTTGGGAATATTGTCCAAGTTGGAATGTCCGATAGGTATTGGCCATTTTACTGATGTCTTCTAAAATGAAAAGAGTCAGGTAGAGGAACTGTGATGTTTCCAAGCATCAGGTTCTAGACTGTGCCCTTTTGGTGAAGGGAGAAATACTCAGAAAAGAGTCCCAAGACCTGGCTCTGGGATTCTGTCTTCGTGGTAGCCCAAAGAATTAAGAGTCCCAGGATATTGGACCAAAGCTATACTCCTCCTTCTAGAAAGGAAGCTCTCCTTTAACTTCTCTTAGCCATGACCATTCCATTTTAATTTAAAGACTTAATTAATGGGGAATACCCTGCATTCCAGGATAGCCCATCACACCTGAGCACAGTCCTCATTATTGGCAAGAACTTCCTTCTATCTTAAATCCTTCCTCTATGACTTCAACTCATTGTTCCTTACTCTCCCCTCTGTGATCAAGCAGAATAAGTATATTCTCTCTTCCCTATTAAGCCCCCATTTCTTCTAAACAGTCCTCCCAGAGGGTGGTCTCCTTTGTTTTCTACATCCCGGTTGCCTCTCCTCTGGCCCCACCTCCACCATCCCAATGGAAGGCATTTCAGTGGCCTTGTAGCCAAACCCCATACCTCTGCTGCCACAGTTCACTTTGTTGAAAAGTGGGAAGTGCATGACCACAGGACCCTTCTTTCCTTCAAAGATGTAGAAGTCAGAGGGAGCCTCAGCTTCTCGATTGAGCTTAGCCACATCCACCTCAGGGAAGGGGATGTCGTGAGCATTGCAGTATTCTGCTGTGGCCTTAATGGTCTGCAAAGAGGGGCCACAGACCCATTTTAGTTCCCACTTTAAGGCTTCAGAGTCTTAAGGGTCCCTAGAAACCCTCAAGCCTTCTTCCACCCCTTAATTTTCCAGAGAGGGAAACTGAAATCAATCAGAGAGGAGAAAGAATTGGCCCAAAGACACACATCATGCTTTAGGGACTAGAACATGGGTCTCTTGTATCCCAAGATAGGCCTATTTCTTGGATAGCTTGCTTGCTTTTAATTGAGGTCTTTGGGAGATGGGGATAGAATGCCTGTTCCATTACCTCAAATGGATCCCCTTCACTGAAGTCAAAGGACAGGATTAGCTGGGTGTCCCTCACTGGGGGGAGAACCAAGGGATAGGGAGAGTTGATGGCCAAGCCAGCATCCATCAAATGGAGTTTTTCCTTGCTTTCCATACCTTCTAGAGGCTTATCCTTGAGATCTTCTGGGGGAAAAAAAAACAACAAAAAACAAACCAGAGATCCTCTCATGAGTTCTTCCCCATAGAGCCCAGAGACTTTGAGGCATAGGTCAGTTAGTCTCTAAGGTCTTCCCTAGTTCTATCCACAATCACTCAGAGATATTCTCTCTTTTATCGACTCATAAGAAACTATTGGATGGCTGTTCCCAATGTCCCCTCAGAAAGCCCATCAATTATACTTTCTGGCCTTCCACAACCTTAAGGAAGACTTGGAAGAGGATAGGAGAATATGGCCATTATTCTTGAATACATAAAAAGATATCATGAGAAAAGGCAATTCGACTTTTTGTTCTTGGACCCAAAAGGCAGAACCAGGAACAGGGGATGATAATAGAAGAGGATGGGAAATGGAAAGAGGCAGATTTTGATTGAATGTAAAGAAAAATTCCTGACAAGGAGATCCATCCAACAGTAAACTTTCTACATTGGGCATAGGGAGTACCTCCTCAATGGAGGTCTTTGAGCAAAAGCTCAATAATTTGTTCTGATAGGGTTTAGATGAGGAGATCTCTCAGGTCCCTTCTAGCTCTAAGATTCAAAGTTTCAAAGGAGATCCATTACCATGCTGGTACAGAAAGTTGTTGGTACTTCCCCAAGTCCATGTCCAAAAAGGCTTTAAGATTGTCCACGTTTTAAATGGAAAGAATAAGCTTCCTAAGAGGAAGGAAAGTTGAGGTCAGATTTGAAATGAGTGTCAAGGAACAAGGGAGAACAAGTCAAGGTGCTATGTTGGAAAGGGCATATGAATTGGACTCAAGGTCCATGTTCAAATCCCATGTGTGCTCATGACTATCTGTTTGAGCAAGTCATAGTTTCTCATCTTTAATATGAGAGGATCGAACTAGATGGTCAAGGCCCCCCGAACCTCCAAACTGATGATCCTAGGACATTTTAGACCATCTGTGATTTCATTTGGGTCAATTCCTAGCCTTCTCTGGGTCTTAGCCTCCCCCATCTCCATGGCCCTTCCAGCTCTCTGTCTGGGGAAGGATATCTTCACCTGCCCCAAATGCCTAACTTTCAGGGGATACTTTAACCTGTTAACATTGGATAAAGGGTAGTATTGATGCTGCCACCCCTCTCCTCACCTACAGAATAGAGCTGATCCCCCATTGAGATTTGGGTGAAGGTGTTCTCACTGTCACTGGTGAGAATGGTGGACTTTTCTCCAGGTGGAAAACTCTGGTCCAAGTGATCCTCATGCAAGACTTCCAAGATGTTGAGTTTCTCTGTGGAATAATAATGATGAATCAACCCATAGGCCCTTTAAGAACTCCAAACCTATTGGTCAGAGTGAATGGGACCAGACCAAGGGAAATCCTATTCCTCAGGATTCAACTGCCTCTCAGTATGGCAGGGGAGTGAGCTCAAGTACCCATGTAGCAGCCTTCAAACATTCCCTCATAGATCCTGGCCCAGTTCATAGAGAGGAATGCTGAGAGCAAAGAATCAGGACCTGCCCTCTGGAGAACTCTCTAAATGTTTAGAAATGAAAGATCTGAAGTCATTTGGGCTGATCTTACATAAAAACTCTGCTATCCTCCCTCTACCACGCCATCCATGCTATCAGAATTTCGTTTCCGTGGACCTAAATTTTCCTGTTTCTATTTAATCTCTTTTCATACCCTCTCTTTTTCCTATGCCAGGCTGAGATGATGTCAGAGTTCACAAGAGCAGAGGCTTTCTCCTCCAAACTAGGGGCTGCTTGAAGACAGAGTATGCACCCCTTAGATCAAGAGATCCCCAAAATACAGATCTGTACTTCTGCCTCTCCTATCCAAGTCTCTCTGAGGAGAGCAGCAGATGACCAGAAAAAGAACCGAGTCAGAGAAATGCCCCAAGCCCTGGTGAGACTTTGCAATGTACTGGGAAGAACCCTGGATTTAAAGTCAGCAAACCGTAGAGTTATAATCCAAATTCTGTCCTTGACTCCATACTTGGGTAAATGTAAATTACCCAGTGCTTTCCAGGGCACAGTTACCCACTTTATAAAATGAGAATTTCAGGTCCTTCCAGTAGAGATCTAAAAGAATGTGCCCAGGAGCAGTGTCTCTCTCTGAATGTCCACCACAGCACTAAGCCACTGACTTCACTCCTGATCTTGAATCTGTTTCCCTACTAATCACTTTATGTCTGTCAAGATGTCCAGGACTTCCATTTCACTGATCAAGAAGGCATGGGCCTAAAATCCAGTGGAATTGCATGTTGGCTATGGGAGGGAGGTGGGAGGAGGGGAGGGAAAGGACATGAATCATGGGACCATGGAAAATTTTTCTTGATTAATCAATTAAAAAAAAAGAAGGCATAGGCCAAGCTTATCAGATCCTACAAAATCTATTTCAAAATGCTTCCTGCTCAGAGAAGACAACCTTGCTGCCTGTAAGCCCCTGGAACCAACTGATTCTTTGGGTGAGGAGCTTCTAAGAAGTTCAGATGCAAAGAACTCTGCCCATCATCTGCATCCCTTTGTATGAGTGGACCCTAAGACTCAGTCCTGGGCCCTCCTCTTCCCTCCCTATCGTCTCTGTGACTCTATCACATACTCTGCATGCACATACACATACTCTTGTATGTGTTTAACATTTCCTATCCATCCTCTTCTCTCCCCTCATATAGCCAGCACTGCTGTTCAGCCTCATCACCTCTCTCTTGGACTAGTGTGATAGCCTTCTGATCAGTAGAGCTGACTCCTCCTGCCCCCTCTCGAATCCATTCTCCACACATCTATCAAAGCAATAATCCTAACGTACAAGTATGCTCATATCACTCCCCTGCTTTGGCAGCTTCAGTGGGTCTATTAATTCCGATGTGGTCTTCTCTGGCATTTATAGCCCTTCAAAACCTGACTCCTACCTACATTTCCAGATTGATTTCCAGTTACCCTCCTTCATGCTTTCTGGGTCCCAATTAGTAGTTCAACTGGTTTGAATCACTCAAGTAGTTGGGAAGTTTTTTCACACATCAGATTTAAGTTGGTCTCTATCCAGCTCTCCCACCTATTGCTCCTAGGACCAAACAAAACAAGTCTCTTCCTTCTTCCACATCACAGGCTTTCAAAAGCTTGAAAATAGAATCCTCTCACCCTCTTACGTCTCCTTCAGACTTGGCATGCCCATTTCCTTCAATCAGTTCTCCTATGATATGATGGCATAAACCGAGGCCCTTCCCCATCTTGGTTGCCCTTCTCTGGACGCTCCAGCTTCTCAATATCCTTCTTAAGCCATGATGCCCATCTTCCCAAAAGGAGCTGACTTCAGCGACATAAGTATCAGCAGCTGATTCCAGAAAGTCATGCATCTCTTGATAGTGCCCAAAATGAAATTAGATTTCTTGGATGCAATACCACATTGTTGACTTATATTCAATTATATTCACTTTTTAATTTTATATTTATTTAATTAAAATTAATTTCATAATTAATGATAATTAGTTTCACTTTTTAATCCCCTGGAACTGCCAGATCTTTTCCAGATAAACTGATAGGCAGACTTAGCACCCTCCATTTGTTCTTACACAGTTGACTTTTTTATCTTTAATGGAAGGTTTCCCATTTAGCCCTTGTCCATGTCTTAGATTCAGCTCTACCCTAATGATAACCTTTTCAGGCACGAGTTTGTCATCCAATATGTTCGCCCTATTCTCTGCTCTCTCCAGAGAAGGAGACCCCTCGGCTCCCTTTGGTACTCTGAATCACTTATCTTGTGAGGAAGTTCTTCCCTGTGGCTAGCCTCAATCTTGCTGACTAGGATAGCAGAAAAAACCCTGACCTAAGAGTTATTGCCTCACTTGTTAGTTTTGTGGTCTTGGCCAAGTCTGTTCCTTTCTATAAGCCTCGATTCATCCAATGAGGCATTGAACTCAATACGCCCTAAGATCCCTTTGCTTTCCATTCCCAGCTCTGACATCCACTCCTGTTTTGATCTCAAAAAAGTCACATCCTAGAAGCAGCTAGATGGCACAATGAATAGAACATTTGAACTGGTGTTAAGAAAACCTGAATCAAATCTAGCCTCACACTCTGCGTGTGACCCTGAACAAGTCACTTAATCTTTTTGGCTTTGGTTATTTCATCTGTAAAATAGAGATGATAATAATAATAATAAGGGTTGTTGTAAGGATAAAAACGAGATGATATTATAAAGCACTTTGCAAACCTTTTTTTGACTTTCAAAAAAGCGAAGGGATGTAATACTCCAATATGTTGCCATAAATTTAATTCTATAGATATTTGTTAAGTGCCTTCTATGGGGTTGGCACTGTGCTAGCCACAGGGCATACAAAGTAGAAAAAGTTTGAATAGCTTACATCCTTCTGAAGGATACAGGACATGCACAAGTAAATGAATACAAGGTGATTTAGGGAGGGAGGGATGCTCACATAGAACTGGGGGGTGGAAAAGGTTCAAAGAGAAAGATGCACTTGAGCTTCAGAGATACTTAAGGAAGAGAAATTTTCTGTAAGACATACAAGGGGAAGGCTGGGGACTGGAGATTGCATGTCTTCAGAATCTGAGCAAAGGCAGAAATACAAAAAGGAATACTAACTTCCGAGTACACGCTGTGGGTCACTTTGGCTGGAACAGACAGTGTGCAAAGTGAGTCACAGAAAACAAGGGGGCGAAAGGAGATCGAAGCCTGACTAGGGAGGCTGAGAAGTTTGTGTCTTATCCTAAAGCCAATATGGAGTCCCTAAAGATTTTGATCAGCTCTTGCATCACATGAAGTAGAGCATCCTACCAATTGGGATGGGTAGAAATTGGGAGGAATTTTTTCCTGAACTTGCCTCTCTCTAACTTTCCCCACTAGGTCAGCTTTCTACAGCTGATCAGAACAAACTTCATTCTCTTTCTATGTAACCGCCCTGTGAATTCTTGAAACTGCCCTCATGTGTCCATTAAATCTTCTCTTCACCACACAAAACAGCTCTGGTTCCTGCAATCAGCCTTCATGTGGCATAACCTCAAGCCATCCTAGTTGAAGTTAATAATTGCCCAAGTATTTTATATATCATATTCATGGTTCTCTCACCCCATTCCCATTTTTAACAATATGTACACCCTATAGAGTAGAGATACAATGCTTAGCCCATAGTGAGGGTTTAATAGATGATAGATGCTTTTTTCATGCTTTTTCACAGTTAGATAAAGCAGCATGGCATAGTGGTTGGAAGGATAGCCTGAGAGCCAGGAAAAATTGGATTCAATTCCTTTCTCTGACATACTGGTTGTGCAGCAATCCACTTAATGGCTCAATGGCCTAGGCAACTATCTAAGATTATAAGTTACAGGCACGTTACTGCAGTTGAGGAAAGTTTCCATCCCAGGAGTTCCTCACACAGACAATATTACTGATTCAAATGGGGGGATTGTGTGTGTAGATGGATGGATAGATAGATAGATAGATAGATAGATAGATAGATAGATAGATAGATAGATAGATAGATAGATAAGAGTATGGCCCAGTTATGCCAAGGTGTTGAAGAAAAAAGAAAATTTGGGTCATCAGAAAAAGGAAAAATAAAGAGCTCTTAAAGGTTGGAGAGCTGACTATGAAGAGACAACAGATGGTGGACAGGAGCAGAAGGAAGCTTGGGAAGAGCTGTACTGAAGCAAGAAGGCTGGTGGCATGAATGGATCGATTGGCATCTAAGAGAGAAGATAAAGCAGGATAGATTCAGACAAAGCCTTGGCTAGAGTCCCAAGTCCAAACTCAGAACCCAGATGTCCCAAACTGTGTACTACCTTTAAAATCATAGTAGCTTTTAAGAGAAGAGTAGTTTCTGCAACATTTATTATTATGCATGATGCGCCAAGAACTAGGGAGGATAGAGAAATGGAGAAGATGTGGCCCTGAACCATACCTTCTCTAACAAATAATAACCTAGTCAAAGAATGTAATCAGAATGTTAAAAAGAGATCATAGTTGCAATAGCAAAAAAGAAGAAACACAAAAAGTTAGGTCTAGCTAACCTTTCTCATCCAGGGATAACATTGTCAGGAACTTGTCACTTTCTGGATCAGGTTCGTCTCTGCTTTCGTATTGAGCAAACAAAATCCTGGTCAGATAATTCCTGATGCCATACTTTTCAAATATTGTCAAGAAGAAGTCTGTAAAGAGAAGGACACTTCTCTCAAATCACAACCCAGAGGAAGCCCCAATCCTTCCTGCAAGCCACCATCCCTGATGTAGTCCCTCTATCTTCCACTTACGTAGAATGGTTTTTTGAGTAGTCTCTTTATCAGCCAATGCACTACCCCATAATGCTGTAAACAGATGAAAAAGGAGAATGCCATAAGAGAGAACAGGCTGGTTTCCCATAATTTACACTGGAGATCTCCAAGCCCCAAAGGGATAGTCATGGCATTCATTTATACCACTTCTTACCCATAGTAGAGGTATAGAGACTGGAGTCCCATATCTTTGGTAGAAACCCATACCACAATATATGTGAAAATGGAGGCAAACCTTGAGTCTTATACTAAAATTTACAGCAGGAATTCTCTCTAAGATAGGGGTTTTTGTGAGTAAAGTTAACAACAAACAGAGTTTGAACTCAATTCTACAGAGCCCCTTTCAGGTAACCCTATGTTGGATATTCTCCATTGAGCAGTATTCTCGATTCTCTACCTCCAACTAGAAGCTAGGGTTGGCAAGCAGCAGTGACCACCTACAGGATGTACTCCATCATCAGGTCACCCTTTGGGCAGAGGTCTTCATGACTTACCTCTGAGGTAGGCAAAATCTTTCTCTTTTTCCTTTTTGATGAGCTTCCCTCCATTGAATTTGCTCCCAAAATGGGTTGTTCTGACATAGGCACCAGGAAGTGGGTAGCCAGCCACATGGGGAGTGAATTCAAACCAAGTCTCTGGAGTGGTCATTAAGATATAGACATAATGATCAGGCATTCAGACGAGGATGGGGCTCACACTCATAATTCAAAGTGGGAGGAGGGGGAACCAAAGCTGACAGTCATCACACTAGGCAGTTTTCTCACCAGGAAAAGGTCATAATAAGAAGGAGTTCAAAGCAGAATATACATGGTGGCAGGAGGAGTTCACATTTTGGCCTTTGGACTTTGTCTATGGCCACCCAGAGCTGGGCTAAAACCTAGTTCTGCGGGTTCCCCATTTAGGGCGTTCTCTCCAACACAGGACAGCACAATAGGATGGCATGGAACCTCATGGGGAGAGGTTGCCGCCAGGGATGAAAACGGGGATTCTTCTAACCTAGGGGCTATCAATAAGGATAGAGAAAAGATTCTCTGACCGCCAAGACTGGGGTTCTAACTGGAGGTAGTCATACCAAGGTGAGGTTCACAAACATGAATGAGATTCATCACCAAAGTGATTTAGCACTCAGTGGGGCCCACCCTGTAGCCCTCAACTATTTCCTAGATGATGATGCTTCACCACAGATGTCCTTTTTCCCTTCTACCTGAACTTCCTACCAGCATCCCTCTAAACTCTCATCTCCAAGGATTATGGCAAACTCTCCAAGAATGGGATTCAAACACCACCTACTGTTCCATAACAGAGACCCTGCTTGAGACTTTACCACCCATTATGAGGCTAGCTCCCATTCCTTTGGATGATTTTTTAAAAACATACACACCCCACCTTTGGTCCTTTTCCAGAAGTACATCTGAGCCCCACTCACCCAAAGACTTCTTCTCCTTCCACTCAGACAAAAGACTATTATCAATCGCAGCAAATATGGGGTACGGCACCACTCCTTTCTCTGACTGGGCTCTCACCTGAGATAGACTGGAACCAAGTAGCTAACAAGGTAAAAAGGATTGGGATTCAGAAGCGCAAGACTGAGCTTGGATATCTCATAGGATATAGAACTAGAAAGGTTCACTCCACCCTGTTGGCCTCAGTTTCCTCATCTATGAAATGAGCTAGAGAAGAAAATGGCAAGCCACTCCAGGATCTTTGCCAAGAAAACCTCAAATGGGGTCATGAAGAATCAGACATAACTATAAATGACTGATCAGCAATAAACTAAGTCCATGATTTCATTGACATAGGGAAGTCTGGATGAAGAAAACTCCTTTTACCAATGCAGAGCAATACCTTCTCTGGAGCTTCTAGTTTTAAAGATTTGTCTAAAGGCTCAGAGTCATGTCACCAGTGTGTGTCACAGGCAGAACTTTGACACAGGTCTTCTTAGCTTCAAGGCCAACTTTCTACCTACTATCCCACACAACTTCAATGGCGTATGTGTGTAACAATTCTTTGGATAAAGTGTGGATTAGATGCCTTGTGGGAAAAACAGTCTTTATTTCTTCCTACTCCAGAGGAAATGGTGCAATCCTCTCTTCCACGGACATGTTATTGGAGAGACAAGATCAGTAGAAGATAACACAAATAACCACTAGACTGACCAATATACACAAATACTAACAAAAACATAAAGAAATATAGTCACCCAAGAGGGGAGACGATTTCAGGGAATGCAATTCCCTCTCCCCCTTACACCAGGGAAGAATTATATCACTGAACCCATGATAAGTGTTCATATGACCAAGAAGTTGTGAGCTTAAGCCCTGACCACATGTACTTCCTACTCATTTTCCTCAATATCATTATATCTTCAATTCAAGCCTATTGTCTTCTTATAGAGTCTGCATATACTAGTGGAAGAGTGTGCTGCAGATTTGGGGCAGGGGAAGTTTTCATCCAACTATTCTTATACCTTAGTAAATACCTTTGCTAGGCAGAACCAAGATGGCAGGGGAAGGGAAGCCTTGGAGTTTACTTTACCTACCACACCTCTTCATGACAAAGATCTAGAGAGTAGAGGAAACTTAGTGACTCAGTGGATAGAGAGCCAGGCCTGGAGACAGGAGAACCTCGGTTCAAATCTAGACTCTGTGACCATGGACAAGTGACTTAACCCCAACTGCCTTGCCCTTACTGCTCTTCTGCCTTGGAAATGGTACTTAGAATCAATTCTAAGACAGAATCTAAAGGTTTTTTTAGAGATTTAGAGAGTGTATCAGACTAAATCCTAATAGTTTATGCCATGGTGGTGGGAGGGAGCATTCTAGCACCCAGGAATGGAAAGAGGGATAAGACAAGACATCAGGGTAGAGAGCAACAGGTAAAAAGAAATCTCAGGCAATCTCTGAGCAAGCACAGAGTACAGGAATAGGTCCCATCTGGCAGCTCTGTTACTCAATACTCAGGATTGAAAACAACAAATGTGATTATTGGCTCAAGCTGTGTGCTGAGTAAGGAACAATTTCTGGGAAGTAAATGGTAGCTATGTGGCTCTGGTCCCAGAGCTGAGAACAGTGTCTCAAATCAAAAGGGAGTCAGTAGTTTAGTTCCTGTGAACCTGCCAAGTTTCCCAACTGGCCGAAAGTGGCTGGCAAGCAATAGCCTACTGCAGTAGTTCCCAAACTTTTTTGGCCTAACACCCCCTTTCCAGAAAAAATTTTACTTAGCCCCCTGGAAATTAATTTTTTAAATTTTAATAGCAATTAATTGGAAAGATAAATGCACCTGTGGCCATCACCGCTCTCCTGGATTGCTGCAGCACCCACCAGGGGCGGTAGTGCCTGCTTTGGGAATCCCTGGTGTACTGAAACCACTAATCATAAACAAGCAGAATTCACAGGAATTTCAAAGTTCCCACCAGTACGGCAGTGAATAGACCTCTTTTAGGATCATACCATTTGGAGAGCAATGAAACCCTTTAGAACTGTAGCCAGAGCTGTGAAAGCAGCAGCAAGACACATATTAGAGGACAGAAGCTCATGCCAGATAGCTCTTCCAGAACTGTGCTAAATATAACACTAACATAAAGCCAAGAAGTAGGCTAAAAGAATGAGCAAACAAAAAAATCCCACTTAAATAAAGACTATTATGGCAACAGAGGAGTTCAAGACATAAAAACAGAAAAGTAGAATGACTTCAAAACCTCTGCACACAAAGCTCCAAAGGGAAAAAAACACTTGATACACAAGTCTGAAAAATAGAATTAAATGAATAAATTGAGAAAAGATCTTTAAAATTATTTTTAAAACCAACTGAGACTAGTAGAGGAAAGAGTAGAATAGGAAGTAAGAGGTAAGAAAGATATGAAAAGAAAATTGAGAGTTTGGGGAAGTAGATACAAAGTCTTGCTGAAAAAAATAATTCCTTGAAAGTTAGAATTGATCAAATAGAAGCAAATGACTCGATAAGACATCAAGAAATAATATAAGGTCAAAAGAAAAAAATTTAGAAGAAAATGTGAAGGATTCAATGGAAAAATAACTGATCTAGGAAGCATATTGAAAAGACATTATTTAAAAATACCTGGACTACCTGAAAGTCATGAACAACAACAAAAAAAAGAGCCTAGACATCTTATTTCAAGAAATTACAAAATAAAACTGTCCAAATATCTTAGAAAAAGCCAAAAGAATCCACCAGTCACTTCCAGAAAGAAACCACCAAAATAAAAACTCCTAGGTACATTATAGTGAAAATCCAGAGATCCCATATCAAGGGGGGAAATACCCCAAGCAGCCAGAAAGAATTCAAGCACTAAGGAAACAGAATCAGGATCGTGCAAGATTTAGCAGCCATCCTTTTAAAGAATTAGAGATTACAATAGAACATTCCAGAAGGTAAAGGATAAACCTGGATCCTATGGGGGAGGGGGGAATGGACTTTAATGAAATAAAGGATTTCCAAATATTCCTGATGAGAAGACCAGAGCTGAGTAATCTGACAGTTTAGTTAAGAGAAGCATAAAAAGGTGAGAAATCATAAGGAAACTACAAGATTAAACTGTTTTCTTTCTTGGATCTCCTCATAGTTTATCATCCACTCTCAGAACTTAATCATCACAGGGAGTCCTGGAAGGAATATAATTTGACAGGGGGCCTGGGTGTGCTTCTGTTGTGTTTCGATGATCTCAAAAGAAGAATGGAATACATAGTGATGGGGAATCCATTGGGAGAAGAAAGAAGGAAGAATAGAAATAGGGACAATTCTCATATAAATTGGATGGACAAAAAGGAGTTTATACAACAAGGAGGGGAAGTGAGAAGAGAGGGAAAACATTACTTCTCTGAAATGGCTAAAGGAGGGAAGACTATACATACACACATAGTTGGGCAAAGAAATATATCCCACCCAACAGATAAATGAGAAGGATAGGTGTTAAGGGGAAAGGGAAAAATAAGGCCAGGGGAAGGGAGGTGGGGAAGGAGTATAAGGGAGATTAGTCAAAAGCAAAAGGCACATTAAAGAGAATTTTAAAAAAAACCCTTACCTTCTGTCTTGTAATCAATACTCTGTATTGGTTCCAAGGCAGAAGAGTGGTAAGGGCTAGGCAATGGGGGTCAAGTGACTTGCCCAGGGTTACACAGCTAGGAAGTGTCTTGAGACCAGATTTGAACCTAGGACCTCCCATCTCTAGGCTGGGTTCTCAATCCACTGAGCCACCCAGCTGCCCCCTTAAAGAGAGTTTTAAAAAGAGTGGTATAGAGGGATAGCTAAGTGGCTCAATGGATTGATAACTAGGCCTAGAGACAGGAAGACCTGGATTCAAATCTGGCCTCAGATATTTCTTAGCTATGTGACCCTGGGCAAGTCACTTAACTCCTGTTGCCTAACCCTTACCTCTGTTCTGACTTGGAACCAATATACAGCATTGATTCTAAGATAGAAGGTAAGAGTTTTTTTAAAAGAAAGAAAGTAGGAGCGGGTAGGGAAAGAGAAGGCTAAGAATAAGAAATATATGGTTAATAGTCATGAGATGAGCAGTTATAAAACAGAAGGGGAAAGCAGAATGGATTAGGAAATAGTATACAATGCATTGTTTATAATAAACACACATGAAACAAATACACACATACAGTTAAAATAAGAAACTGTAGCGGAATCAATTATGCTTCAGCGAAAGCGCAAAAAGCAAAAAGAGATAAGGAGGAAAACTACATTTTGTTAAAAAGAAACAGAGAAAATTAATGGCAATTACTAAATATAGATGCACAAAAGGGCGTAGCATCTGGTGCTAGGTGAAATGAGCAGAACGAGGAGAACAATTTACACGGCAATAGCAAAATTGTAAAAATTAACCAACTGTCTAAGACTTAATAACTCTGATCACCACAATGACCCACCACAATTCCAAAAGTTTTATGATGAAACCTGCTATCCACCTCCAGAAAGAAAACTAGTGGGTTCAAGAGAGCAGATTGAAGCAGATTTTTTCTCTTTTACTTGATTTTGGGGGAGGGATATGATTAATGCAGAAATTTATTTTCCATAACCTCTGAGTAAGAGAGAAAGTTAGGAACTGAAAATAAAGTTAGATCAATTTTTTTGCAGATGTAGTTAAAGCAGGATTTGTTTTATATGACTATATATATTTGTAATAGTGTTTTTTGACTTGTTTTCTCAGTGGGTAGGGGAAGAGAGGATTCCAAACTGAAAATTGAATTTAAAAAAAAAGTAAATACTTTTTCTAAAATCTAATTGGCACTACTGGCTACTTGTGGAGGACATGCCAGTGAGGCTCACAAGCAACAGTACTAAAAACACAGCCTCCTCCCGGTTACCTCTAGAACTCACAAAAGAATTGTAGCTAGCCACCCTCTAGAGATGCCCGTGAGAGTCAGTGAAAAAGGCCTAGAAGCCGTCTGCCAGAGTGCTCGCTATCCCTCTCCCTCTCCCTCTCTCTCTCTCTCTGTCTCTGTCTCTGTCTCTGTCTCTGTCTCTCTCTCTCTCTCTCTCTCTCTCTCTCTCTCTCTCTCTGTCTCTCTCAAAAGGAGGCTAACTGGTGACTTCTGAATGGAGATAACATCAGTATTAGTAGAGATGATGACTGAATCTATAGACACCAATGAGAGAGAAGCAGGTCCACGTGGCCTTTGGGAACATCCCACTTAGAGGCTGAGACATGGATGCAGATCTAGTGAGCCTGAGAACAAACCATCAGAGAGGTAGAAGAACAGCGGGGAGAGAACAATATCCCCCCCAAATCTAAAACATTAGGTTGGACAGTGAGAAAATCACCTGGAACTTTGAAGAGGAGGATTTCAGTTAAATGATAAGGTTAGAAGCCAGACTGCAGGGAATTCTAAGTGAAAAGAGAGGAAGCAGAGAAATGTAGATGACTTCCTCAATGAGCTTTGGATAAAGTATTTCACAATGTCCTTATGGGAAAAGGTGTGGACTAATTCAGCTGTTCAGTCATTTTTAAGTCATAATTTATTCTTCATGACTCTGGAGTTTTCTTGGCAAAGATACTGGAGTAGTTTGGGGTTTCCTTCTCTATCTCATTTAACAGATGAGGAAACTGAGGCCAACAGGGTTAAGTTACTTGCCCGGGGTCACACAGCTAGTAAAATGTCTCAGGCCAGATTTGAACCCAGGTTCTAATAATGGAGATTCCTTTGAGGGGTATGGGTTTGACTAGATGGCCATTGAGATCCCTTCTTACCCTCAAAGTTGGTGTTTTGCTGATGCTACAAAACTGAGGCTCCAAGAGAAGGGATTTGTGACTGTTAGCTGGGGCCCAGGACAGGGTTGGCTGCTCATGACCTCAGCATCAGAAATAGGTAAGGGGATAGGAGAAAGTGATTCACCCTGTGGGGTCACCCTCCCCCTCATAGCCCCTCTCACTTCTTTGGTCATGTAGTAGACAAGGGAATATTGCCAGACATCCGTCAAGGAGTAATCTTCCAACTGATCAGCTGCTTCCCAGATACCTTTCAGGGCAGTGTCTAAGTTCCAGGAAGTCTCCTGGAGTCTCACTTTCAACTCCTCCTCAGCTTCCACCAGGTGGCTCTGCCAGTTATCCCGGGCATAGAGAGAAGACATGCACCTGGGAGTCAAAAGAAAATATGGAGCCAGGCCTGCTTTACCCAGAACACCCACCCTCGACCTGGGGATTGAGGCACTGTTCAGGACACTTCTGTTGGTAGCCCTTCCCATGGCCTACAGAGCACTTTGCGCTTGGTGGCTCAGTAGATTGAAAGCCAGGCCCAGAGACAGGAGGCCCTGGGTTCACATCTGGCCTCAGTCACTTCCTAGCTGTGTGACCCTGGGCAAGTCACTTAACCCTCATTTCCTAGCCCTTACCACTTTTCCACCTTGGAATCAACACACAATCTTGATTCTAAAATGGAAGGTAACAATTTACAAAAAATTTAAATTGAAAAGCCCTTGAGAGTTTGCAGTGCAATTTCCATCTACAAAGCACACATCCCCTTAGAATTTTCAAAGCTCCCAAGAACAAAATGAAGCCAACCTTTGCCACTTTCTTTGTTTTTCTTGTTTGTTTTTCTCTTTTCCCCCAAATGGCTAATATGGAAATGTTTCACATGTATGATGAACATATTACTCACTTTCTCAGTGGGTGGGGAGGAGGATCAGGAGGAAGGGGAGAATTTGAAATTCAACATTTTAAAATGGATATTAAAATTTTTAAAAGGAAAGAAAAAAAGAATTTCCAAAGCTCTTTCCCAAGTCATTGTGTGATCACCAGAATAACCCCCCAACAGGGTAAAGATTATCTCCCCATTTTATTTTTTTAAACCCTTATCATGTGTCTTAATATCAATTCTAAGGCAGAAGAGTGGCAAGGGCTAGATAATTGGGGTTAAATGTCTTGTCAGGGTCACACAACTAAAAAGTTTCCAAGGCCAGACTTGAACCCAGTTCCTTCTAATCTCTGCTCTATTCATTAAGCCATCTAGTTGCCTCTATTAGCTCCATTTTATGAAGCCAGGAGTAGAGAATGGATTTAGGGAATTATGGGATTGATTCTTCAATCCAGGTCCACTGACTCCCAGCCTAGCTGTGGGCCCCTCCCCACAGATAATATGTACAATAAAAAGTTCTTACCAGGTGGAGCCAGAGACCCCAGCAAGATATGTGGTCAAATCCAAGATCCCTGCACAGTTCAGTTCTCCCAGAACCCCTTGGCAGGCTATGGCAGCTCTTAGGCCTCCTCCAGAACCGAGGACAGCAACCACCGGGGCCTAGGCACACAGTGGAGAGAAGACAAAGGTTCCCCATTGGGAGCCAGCTGGGATGCAAACTGATTCTGGGATTTGTGAGAGGCTTTTACAAAATGGAAGAGAGGAAAATGGGCAATGAAATAAAGAGAAGAGGAGAGAAACTGAGGATCCATCTGGCTGCGAGGGAGAATCGGAAGGGTGATGAAGTTCTTTGCACTTGGGGAAGGAAAAGAACCAGAGCTCAGGGAACTGGGAGAGTACCACTGATATGTGGGAAACATGGCCACCCCAGACTGTCTCTCTCCTAGCTGGGAGCCAGGGTGGACCTCTCCATGGAGAGCACAGGCCCCAGCCCAGGTCCCTCTCGGAGCCTGGGTTCAGAACAGAGGTTGTCAATCTGGGGGTTGATCTCAATGGGTCCTCAAACTTCTACGGAAATTAAGCTTTATTTTCACTAACCTCTAACAGAAATGTTACCGTTTCCTTTCATTATTTGAAAGCACTATTCTGAGAATAGGTACATGACATAAAAGAGGATAATAGCCACTGATTCAGAGACTTCTTATCCTCTTAGGAACTAGAGAGGGCCTAGTTTATCTGCCTTTAGTCAAATCCATGGCCCTGAAGCCCTTCCTTGCCAGCCAATGCCTTGGAATGGGAATTTAAAACCCCAGATACATGAAAAGGCACCATCTTTTTCTTCTGTGCTTCAAAAAATAAAAAAGGAGAGGAGCCCCAAAATATCTCAACTCTCCATATCCATTGGCACAGAAGTTTAGATTCCAGGACACCAGAAGCCATCACAGAACCAAACTCTCAGACCCAGACTTCTCAACCCCAGTGCCCTGCCCAAGGAGAGCATCAGAATCCCAGATTCCTAACTTGAGGACCCTCCCAGTAGCCAGTGCCTTAAACCCCAGAATGATGGAGAAGCAAACGTTTGTAATTCTAGAACCTCAGACCTCAAACCTCTTCCCTAAGAGCCTACTTAGAACCAGAGCCTCAGAACCCAGTTTTCTTTCCTAGGACCCTCTCCAAATCTAGTGCCTCAGATCTCAGAATTGACCAGGAATCTCAACAATAAGTATCCATGGAGTAGCTGGGTGACTTGGTGGATTGAGAGTCAGGCCTAGAGATAGGAGGTCCTAGGTTCAAATCTGGCCTCAGACACTTCCTAGCTATGTGACCCTGGGCAAGTCATTTCACCACCATCGCCTAGCCCTTACCACTCTACTGACTTAGAACCAATACACAGCACTGATGAAAACCAGTAAGTATCCATCTCATGTTTAATCTCTGTCTATCCTGTGATGAGACAGAGGAAAAATCCCTGAATATATGTGCACTCAAGATATGAAGATCGGGATTTTACTGACCCGAAAACTCAGGGTGATCTCTTCTTTTCTCAGGTTCTGAAGAGGGAATGGCCTTCCATCATCACCGGTTCTTTAAATGAAGAATCCATGGTCAAAAGAGACTTCCTCCTCTCTTTGGTACCATCACCACATGGGTACGACCTATCTTGACCTGCCCTCCCTTTCCATTTTATTCTCTGATACTATATTTTGTCATTAACAAATTTCCCATCATCTTAGTACTCTCATACATATATATTCCTTCCATTTTCTACTAATGGAAACCTTCCCATGAAATGAAATGAAATGAAAATTCCTCCCCAAAGAATTCCGGATCAATCCAAAATTCACCTTTTCTCCTTCCCCACAACAAAATGGACCAGAAGAAAAGATGGTCACACGCCCCGTTTGACCTCACTGCCTCTTCTAGACCTCCTTTAGCCACCATCATTCTACATACTTTCTTCCTGTGAGATCCGCTCCATTCACTAATATCATCCAATTCACTTCCATGCCACAGAACCCTAACGTCCCTCTCTGAAAACTCTCGTATCCGTTCTCTCATGGATCCGCTCCTTCTAAACATATTCTGCATCCTCACCATAACCTCCGATCATTCCAGCCTTCTCAGCCCTCCCAGGCCAGCATCTCCGATCTGGCCTTGTTTTCTCCCTTTACAGCCTTGACCCTATGATGACCAGTTCAATTTTACACCATCCCCACTCTTCCATCCCTCAAGCCTTGCCAAATTGCAATCCTGGGTCACTGCCATCCTTTACTTTCTCGGCTCCTTCCCAGCCCAGTAATGTCACTGGAGGAAGCCACACAACTACTGACCTTGCCACCTACAGTTTGTCATCTAATCTCACAAGAACCCTTCCTCAGTGCCGACGGAGCACTTTTTATTTTTTCTTGATTGACTTTTGATTGACTTTCTCTCTTCTCTCCTTAAGCCTCCAATGCCAATTCTTTCCCTGTCCAAACAAATATAAACTTTGGTATTAAAGTCACAGACGACCTACCTTTCTGGTCTCATTTCACTACCCCTCTCCCTACACACTTTAATTCAAACAAACTAGATTTCTTAATGTTCTTCTAAGATGATTCTCTATCCTCTTAGGTACCAGCTCTCCCCCACGCCAGGAATGCACCTCCTCTTCAACTTCCTTTTTTTTTTTTTTTTAACCCCTGACCTTCCATCTTAGAACCAATACTATATTGGTTCTAAAGCAGAAGAGCTAGGCATTGGGAGTCAAGTGACTCGCCCAGGGTCACACAGCCAGGAAGTGCCTGAGGCACTTTGAACCCAGGATTTGAACCCAGGATATTCTACCCAGGCCTGAGCCACCCAGTTTCCCCAAGACCCATTGTCTTCTTCAGGGCTCAGGTCAAGCACTATCTCCAAAAGAAGCCTTTTCTAATCCCCTCTCCCAACAACTGCTAGTGGCCTCCTGTCAGCATCCCTTTGTATCTATTATTTAACTATTTAGCTATTCATATCCATATGAATGTTGAAGGTAGAAACTTTTCATCTTTGTATTTCTACCCCCACAGCCTAGCCCAAAGCCTGACACACAGTTAGGAAGGTAAGAAGGTAGAATGTCTTCTTACCTTCCCTACCTCAAAATCCCACTTCATCATCCCTAAATTCTTTCCTCCTTGGGAAGAAGAGAGATGGCTCCCAAGACCAAACCCTTTTTAGGCCCTTGTCCTGTGTCCTCCCATCTCCTCTAGCAGCTTGCCTCTTTGGTTGTTCTACAGCTTTCACTCAGCTTTGGCCTCTCCTTATTTACTACAGCTTTCTTTGAGGCCTAAAAATTACTCATGTCTCTTTATCCCTGGAAAAATTTTACATGACCCTCCATCACCTCAAACTCTTGTCCAATCTTTCCTTCTTTTCACAGTCAAAGTCTTAGGAAAAAGCATCTGCACTCCTTGCCTTCCTTCTTTCCCATCTACTCACATCTCAACTCCTAGGAACCCGGTTTCTATCCTTATCTCTTGGGTGAAAATCCTCCAAGGTCACCAGTGATCACCAATCTCTTCACTGATGTTTCCAAAGGCCTTTTTTCAAAGTCCTCAATCTTCTTGTCATCTCTACAGAATTTAACAGTATGGACCACCCTCTCCTCCTGCTTACTCTCTCCTCCCTTAACATGCATGACATTGACTTCTTGTTCTCCTCCTACCTCTTGACATTCAAATCTCTACATGCTCTTTTCTGGGTCCTCTTCTTCTCTCGATACCCTCTCACTTTGTGATCTTATTTTCTTTGTGTTTAATTAATTTCTTTGATAGTGATGGCTTCCAAATACATATATCCAGCCTTCTCTTGAGCTCCAGGCCCACATTCCAACTAACAGTGGGACAGCTCTGCCTGGAGGATCCATATTCAACAAAACAAAAATGGAAAGAATTCTTTTTCCTCCCATTGAACCTATCCCTCCTCCAAACATCTCCATTTCTCTTGAGTGTGTAGACATCAGAAAAGGCAATGTGGTGCAATGGAAAGAGAATTCCCTCCAGAGTCAGCAATCCTTATATAAATCCCTCTCTAATCCTTACTAGTGTAGTGACCTTTGTCAAGTCACTTAACATCTAGATGTCTCAGCTTCTTCATCTGTAAAATGAAGGAGAATGGTCTCAATGGCCTCCGAAGCCCTTTTCAGCTTTAAAAACATGACTAAATCTGATAACCATCCTCCCAGTCACAGACTTCAACACTGGACATTCTGAATTCTTTATTCTCCCATAGCCCCTCTAGCATGGACTATTATAATCACTTTCTAATTCACATCTCTGCCTCTAGTCTTTTCTCTCTCTTTCATCCAAAATTTATGCAATCCCAAAATTTAAAAAAATTTTTAATCCTATTCAAAGGCCAGCACACAACCACCTGAACCCACTTTTAGTCAGTCCACACCACTTACACAGCCCATGGCTAGGCTTGTTCTTTGTTCTCATGTACAAGTAGAGGTACAGTAGAGAAGCTATCTAATGGTGTATTCTCTTTACTGTATTATTTAATATAAAGACTGAATATCATATCCCCCCAAATCTCATCTCTAACATGTAATCTATGTGACCCTTTCCAGGAGGAAGGATGTGACCACTAATTTCAGGGCCCTCTCTCCCCTGAAAGTATTAGCTATGTATCTATCTATCATTTATCTGACATTTTAAAGTGCCTACTGTGTGCTGGGCACTGGACTAAGCACTAGAGATACAGAGAAAAGGTAAAGGATATTCCCTATCCTTTATCCCTATCCTCTACCTTTTTCATTCTTGCAGAAGAACATAAGTAGATCATGGTCGGGAATTACCCTAACCCACTTACTTGCACAGAATAGCTGCTCCCTAACTGTTTATTGAATTAATTGAATTTTTCCCAGCCAACAAGGAAGAAAAGAGAGGGAGGGATCAGTCAGAACAAAGAAAGCAAGAGGGAGGAAGCCCTCCAAATCCTGATATATTATGTCAGAGGAAGCTCTTTTGAATGGTTGTCAACTCAGTGACCATTGGAAAGAGTTGCCTCAGGAGCCAAGGACATTTCCTCCACTGAGGCTGACCCTGGTCAGGCAGGACAGAGAGGTCACTGTCATTCAGAGAAGAGTAGGATGAGATCTTCTCTGAGATCCCTTCCAACTCTGAAAAGGTGCAATTCATTTGTTCCCTGGAAAACTGGGTTCTTCCTCTACTCCTGTGTTACAGCAGAGTGGATCCCAGGCACTATTCCCCCTCTACCTTGCCGGTTTTGATGCCCGATGTCTGCAGCACCTCCAAGATTCGTTTCTGCCGGTTGTCCACAGATTCCTTCTCTTTATCAGAGATCCCAGGATGGATGATGATCTTGGGGCTGTCCAGGGAATGGAGAGGGCAAGGAGAGTAATGAGTAGTTCTCCTGCATAGCCTCACGCCTCACTCCTCATTCCCACCCTTGGCCTGGATGATCTCTGTTGAGTGCTTCCTACCACCAGGCCCTTTGCTATCCATTTCCAGACCTGAATTACCAATATATCAACCCAGAAAGTTGGTTATTATGGTCCTAACCAGTCATCAGTCTTCTGTGATAATCACCAAATCACTGCCCCACCAGTCCTGGCTTGGCCCCTTTCTTACTCATTTCATGCTTACCTATCATCATCATCATCATCACCAGCAGCAGTAGAATTTGTAGCTCCGTAGGCATCTTCCTATCAAAGACAGAAAAACTCCTGGGATCCCAAAAGCTAGGGCTGTCTCCCTCCAAAATGGCCATCTATCCTAAAGCCTGAGTCACCCCTTACACTGAAAGATACTTGTAATCCTATATGGCATTTAAAGCCCTTCTTAATCTCTCCAACCACTGCCTACAAAACCCTCAGCTTTCTGCCCTCTAAAATGAACTCACAAGGTGAGAGCTTTGGGTGGGGAGCAGGGAGGAATGTCCTGAGGACTCTCAAGTAGAATCAAATGGACTATAGATGTCAATAGTCACCTGAAGTGGATCCATGATGTCCAGATCTCCGTGTCCTCTGACTTTTCAAAGACAGAATCTGGGAAAAAGAAGAACGGGGAAATTGTAAGGGGTAAAAAGGGGTTTTGGTTGGATATTAATATTTAAAGGTGTGGTTGCCAAGAATTGAATAAATATCAATTCTAAAATGATTTTAGTAATTTATTTACAAAATATAAGAGAGAGAGCAGAAGTAGAGAGATGAGAAGAGGGTAGAGTAAGAGATCTGGTTTAAAGAACTAGACTATGTACTCAATCCCTGGCTTTACCCTGGCAGGGCTCCAGAGGTCCCAGCCTGAGAACCTAAAGTCAGTTAACAAGGGGTTTAGCCATGAAGGCTTCTCCCAATCAAGGGAGCCTCTGGGAGGCTAGGGTAGTCAGCCTTCTTCACTTGCCAGGTGTAGTTCTAAGGGAAAGATTTAAGAACAGTCTCACCAAGTCCAAGGTCCTAGCCAAAATTTCTCCAGGTCCAGTTCCAGGCTGAAGAGCAAGTCCAAGGTCCCAACCAGAGCTCGTTCAGGTCCTGAAGAGAGCTGAACTGACTCAACTCCAACTTGTCACTCTCTTTTAAAGGGGCTTCTTTTGCATCACTTCCTGCGCCTTCCTCTTAGTTTACATGTCCAATCACAACAGACACTTTGCTTAGGACTGCCTAGGAGGCAGTCAGTCAATTTTGATTCGTCACTCACTCTAGCACACGTGATTCACAGACCTTCCAACTTGTGAATTAAGTAAGTGGGGATGTTCTCACCTTTGGGGATTAGATTAAGGATGGGCAGGGCAGATTCAATTTCATTATCACAGAATCCAGCAGCTACCTTCAAAGGGCCTTCTCTCCCTCTCCCAAAACCATGACCAAAGGTCTTCTCTGGGAAGTATACCCTTGAAGGAATCCTTTTACCCTTTTCATGGACTGTTTCCTGAAGAAGGGAAAACACCCAAGTACCACTAGAACTTCTTTTCCTCAAATTCAGTGCTGCATACCTTCCTCTGTCACTTCCCCGTGTCCATTTGATACAAGAGGAAAGTTGACAATACTTCTGGCACTTTCTTTGTACTGTCAGTTGCCAGCTCCTAAGTCTCCTGGCCCTGCTTCCCTTCAACTGTCCTCTCCATTTGCAATTTTCATGGTTCTCCATCATTCATCCTTACACAAGCCCACAAGCTCAGGTCTTGCCTCCCTTTATACTTCCTGGCTCTCCTTGAATAATTCCATATCTGCCTCTGTTCATAGAATTGCTGACTTGCCAAAGGATGCAGAAGTTCTCCAATACAACTGACAATGCTTTGAATTAAAGAGAACTGGGCTAGGAGCCAGATCTCAGTTGGAGTCCAAAAATGCCAGAGATTCAGTTGGTGACATTTGCCAAGTTATTTCCTCTCCCAGGTCCTTAGTTTCCTCCTCAGTATGATGAGAGGAGCTGGACTCAAGGATCTCTTTATACCTTCTTCATAGCATAAAAGTCCTCTGCCCATATGGCCATCCAGGACACAGCCCTTGAGGCCAAAGGGGAACCCAGAATACATCTCTTACTCACCTGAGTCCTGACTCCCTCCAATTGAAGAACATTGAAGTAAGGACAGAGAAAAAAGGGTGGCTGGCTGGTGTGACATGGAGATTAGGGAGCTCTGGAGTGACTAAGATAATCCCCCTTATTTGTTATCTCAAAGCTCACCCTGCAGTGGCCCTAGGTCTTCTTTTGGGCAGAGCCTGAGCATGTGCAGGCTGTACCCAGACACCTGTAGAAGGAAATTTCCCACCAAGGCTCACTGTGAGGTGCCTTTCCCCTCTTAATTTCTGGTCCCCAAACTGTCTAATAAGGGTGGTCTCACTGAAAGATTGAGAACAAAGGGCATCTGCTGTAAGAAAAAGAGCCCAGGATGATCCAATCTTTATCACTTCACAGAACCACCTCTCTTCAGAGTGACTAGTGATCTTTTAGTTGCCCAATCTAATGGCCTTTTCTCAATCTTCTTTCTCCTCAAACTCTGCAGCTTTTGTCACTGTGGTTCTCCCTCCTCCTCCACACTCTAGGTTTTTGAGATAATTCTCTCCTGGATCTCCTTGCACCTATCTGACCACTCCTTCTCTGTCCCGATCTTCTAACTATAGGTGCCCCACATGACTCTGTCCTGGGCCCTCTTCTCACTTGATGAGATCACCTCTCTTGAATTAAATGACCATCTCTACGCTAATGATTCTCACGTTTACCTTCCCTGCCCCAATTTCTCTTGTGAACTCCAGTCTCGCATCACCAACTGCCTTCTGAACATCTAAATTAAATGTCCAGTAGATATGTTAAGCTCATCATGTCCAGAATAGAATTTATGATGTTTCCCTCTTCTCCTACCTTCTCTATTACTACAGAAAGCAACACCAGGCTCCCAATCCCTCAGGCTCATAACCCAAGAGTCATTCTGGATTCATCATTCTCTCATCTCCTCATATCCAAGTTGTTTCCAAAGCCTGTGATTTCATCTCTGTAGCATCTCTCATGTATTCCCTTCTTTCCTCTAAAACAGTCATAACTCTAACGTAGGGCCTCATCATCTCATGCCTGGACTATGGCAATAACTGCTGGTGGGTCTGCCTGCCTCAAGTCTCTCCCTACTCTAATCCATCCTCCATTAAGCCAAAAAAGTGATTTTCCAAACAGAGGTCCAATCCTGTCACCCTCCTCCTTGGTAAACTCCAGCAACTTCCTGTTGCTTCCAGGATCAAATACAAAATTCTCTGCTTGGCATTCAAAGTCTTTCATAACTTCTACCCCTCCTCCCTTTCCAGTCTTCTTACACTTTATTCCCCAATACGAACTCTTCAATCCAGAGGCACTAGCCTCCCAACTGTTCCACAAACAAGACATTTCATCTCTTGACTCCAGACATCTTCTCCAACTCTCCTCCACGCCTCTTTCCTCCACTGAGAATACTGCGCTCTCAGGTTTCCTTTAAGTCTCAAATAAAGTCCCACTTTCTATAGTCCTTCCCCAAGCCTTATTCATTCTAGTGCCTGCTCCCTGTTCATTATTTCCTTTTTATTCTGAATATAGCTTGTTGTGTGCTTAGTGCTTGGTCAGATATTGAAGATGCCAAGGTCATCCATGCATCCCAAGCCACCACCAGTTATCCTGACTTTGGTATTGCCAATGGTCTTCAGTGACTCTGGAATAGAAGGTGAGGTGGATGGCTATACAACTGTAAGCTTTAAAATTAATATAAAATATCTCCAATGTTTCATTTAATAAGATTTATTAATAATAACTGAAGTAAAGAAAAATGAAAAGCTGGGAGAAAAAGTGATTAAACACAGCCATGGTTGCAAGATAAGAGAGAGCCCAGGCAGGGTTACACACAACTCCATACAAACAACGTAAGCTTGCAACTTGGGGACGAAAAGGGAAAAGGGATCCTGGGAGATGTAGTTCAAAGGTACAAAATTTCTATTTAAACACAACTCTGCCTCACTTAAATCCAATTCATATATGAGTCAAGATACCATGGTGTCATTGCTACTCTCCAAAATGAAGGACAGACAAGCTTGCTTTGTATATACTTGTTTATATGTTGTCTCCTCCATTAGATTTTAAATTCCTTGAGGGCAGGGGCTGTCTTTTGCCTCTTTTTATATCTCCAGCATTAGCATGGTGTCTGGCACATTCTAGGTCTTAAATGTTGATTGATTGATTGACCAAATAGCCTGGGGTCCTGGGTTTAGTTTACATCTCTGGCTCTTATCTGTCCTTGAAAATCACTCCTCATTGAGCCTCAGTTCCCTCAGCTATAAAATTAGCAAGTTAGTTATTTTCTTATTCTCAGTCTCAGTTATAGGAGTTTAACAAATGTTGGATATCTAAACCCTACAGAAAATTCCTATAAATCTAGAAGACCAGGAGCCATGATAGATAAGTGATTCAGGGCTAGAAATAAACATGATCACCAACCATAAGACAGAAAGCTCCAAACCCATCTCCAAGCCTTTCTTTCCTAAGCACACATTATTCGCCAGATGATTGGTTAGGGGTTTAGGAGGCAAAAACAGAAATTAAACAACCACTACCCTCAAGGAACTTATATTCTCTAGAAGGAAGGTGATGTACGTGCATGTGTATACAAAATTCACAGACACAAAGTAAATACAAAATAATGGAGTAGCCAAAGAGAATTAGGAAAGGTTCCATGGAGGAAGTGGTGCTCAAATTGATCTTACATAGAAACTCAGGATTCTTAGAAGTGAAAGTGAGGAGGGATGTTTTCTTGGTATGGTGGCTATCCTGTGCAAAGGCATGGTGATAAGAGATGAAATGTCATCACATATGAGAAACAGCAAGGAGGCCTGACTGGTTGGCTGGACTGGAGAGTACATGAAGATGAGTAAGGTTGAATAATAAGGGAGGAGGGGTGGGTTGGAGTCAGGTTGTTACCAAACAAATGAGCTTATATTTGCTCTCTGAGGCATTAGGAAACTCCAGGACCTTTCCAAAAAAAAGGGAAAGGCACTTTCCTTGGACATATAGTGAACGAGTCTTAGAGTGTTTGACAGCTGCCCATATAGAGATGTTCTCTGGGAAATCAGCCACTTATTTCTGGAAGGCAGCTTGGCACAATGGAAAGACTTTATTGACTAGGAAGTCACTGTGACCTTCAAAAAGTCATTTACCTCCTGGAATTTCATTTTTCCCATCTGTCAGATGAAAGGGATAGACTCAGTGGCCCTCAGTAGGCCCTTTCTGCTCTAGAGCAAGGATTTTGTCCTATGTGTATGAGTTCATCATGCCAGTGATAGAGGACCTTTCTCCATCCCTAATGGGTAGCACAGCTTGCTTCCTAAAGTAGCCATGCTGAGAAGGAAGACATCCAAAAACTGTCTCCTCTTTAAAATGTCTCCTGAGTCCTCAGCAGCCAATCCAACTCTCAACAATATTCATGTCCAAAAGCTGGTGCTCAAAGTTCTCTCCCTAGAATGGTGAGTACCTAGTGACTTGGAGGTAGGAAGGGAAGTGAGAAGGGACCCTTTTTAAACAAAAAAAGAATAATAAAGGATAGACATCGAACCTGTGGTTTCATCAATATAAAAAATTCCTGTCATCCACCTAAAACCATAAATGAGTATTATTTGTAATGGGGATAATAAGCTAGAAGCCTTCCCAATAACATCAGGAATGGGAGTGCTTGTGCACTGTTGGTAGAACGGTGAACTGACCCAAACATTTTGAACAGCAATTTGGAATTATGCCCAGACAGCCATAAAACCCTTAAACCCAGCAATTCCACTGTTCAGTCTGTTTCCCAGGGAGGTCAAGGGAAAAGGGAAAGAAACGATCTGTTCTAAAAATTTGTAGCAATTCTCTTCTCTTTGTGGTGCCAAAGAACTGGAAATCAAGGGGATGGCCATCAGTTGGGAAATGGCTAAACAAGCTGTGCTACCTGTTTGTGATGGACTACTACTGCACCATAAGAAATGATGATCAGGTGAATTTGTTCAAAACTTGGGAAGATGTATCTATAATTATGAACAAAATGAGTAAGAACCAAGGGAACATTCATGCAGCTTCAAAATTAATATTTGAAGAATAACTTGTGAAGTCCACCTTCAGAGAAAGAACTGGTGAATGGAAACATGCAAGACATCAATTTATATGTACATATTTTTTCGTGTGCAGAGGTGAGACACCTGGGAATTTTAGAGTAAATAACAATAAATTAAAATGTTAACAAAGAAATTCTTCAGTGAGGAAACTACCTCTCCAGGGCAGCTCAGCATCTTCTCTACAATTTATCATTTTAGGGTGTTGCCTAGAGCATTGCGAAGTTAAGCACCTCATCCAGGTTCATTAAACTCAGATTTTCCTGATTTGGAGGTGAGCTCTCTCACCCACTACACCACATTGCCTCTAGGACAAAATCCCTAAAATATGTGGGTATACAGAATAAATACAGATGATTTGTGGGGAAGGCACTAGCAGCTAAGATGAGCAACAGAGGTTTCACATAGAAGTGCTTGAACTGAGCTTTGAAGGAACCAGGAATCCTGAGAGATGGAGATGAGGGAGAATGCATTTCGGGTCTGGAGGGAAGAGTCATTTAATGCAAAGGTTGGGAGGCAGGAAATTAGAGTGTCAGGTATGAAGAGTAATAAGAAGGCCAATTTAGCTGGTCAATAGAGTATGTGAAGAGAAGTAATCTGTAATAAGGAAAGAAATAGTGGTCCAACAGATGCTGCTCTAGGTGGCACAGGGTATAGAGAGCTAGCCCTGGTCTCAGGAAGACCCAAGTTCAAATCTGGCCTCAGACACTTATTAGATGTGTGGCCCTTAACCCTGTTTGCCTCAGTTTTCTCATTTATAAAATGATCAAGAGGAGGAAATGGCAAACTAGTCTAATATCATTACCAAGAAAACCCCAAACGACATCACAAAGAGTCAGAACATGACTGAAACAAGTGAACAACAAGGTTACAAATGGTTTTAAATGCCAAGAGGAGGAGTTTCTATTTGATTCTTTAGGAGCCACTAGACTTTACTACATAAAGGAGTGGCATGATCCCCTTTGTGACTTCAGAAAATTACCTCAGCTCCTCACTGGCAGCTAGGCTGGCATGTAGAAACTTGAGGAGGAAGGGAGACCAATTAGAAAATTATTGCAATAATCCAGGCTGAGGTCATGGAAGTTCGGGTGGTGCTTATGTGAATGGAGAGAGATTTTGTCATTAAGAGATTCTTGTTGGCTTTGGGAGAAAGCAGTTTCAAGTGTGTGATGAGCTTGAAAACCAGATTGCAAGTGCCAAAGAGTAGGAGGGAAAGAAGCAGCCGCACCATGTGCAGAAAGCTTTCTCAAGGAGTTTGGCCAAGAAAAGGAGAATCCCAGGGTGACGACTTGAGGACAGAAGAGAGCATTGTTTGCTTTCTTTTTTTAAGGATAGAAAGTGTTCTCATGTTTGTAAGCAGTAGAGGAGATGGATGTGGAGAAACTGCATGGGAGGGAGACTAAGAGAGAAATGATTGATGAGACCTCAAGAAGATTAGAGAGGATGGGCTCAAGCACATGTGGGAAAAGACTGACCTTGACAGAGAGAGAGGAACACCTCCTCCTCAGAACAGAGTAAGGGAAGAGAAAGTGGCGGTGCTATCAAGGAACTGTGAGGTGAAGATAAATCAAGAGGGAGTTCATAGCAAATGGCTTCATTTTCTCAGAAAAGTATGAGCAAGGTCTTCATCTGTGAGAGTAAGATGAGGAAGTATTATGGGAGGATCAGTCAACACTTAATATGTGTATTAGGCGATTACAGAAAGCAGTCTTCAAAGGGATCAGTGGAAAAACAGGTAGAAACTCGTGATCTGAGGTTCTACAGGGGAAGTCAGTCCAGGAAGGCTGGGAAACGGTTCAAGAATTAAAGTCTGAAAGCACAAAGAGAAACAATTCCAAGATGGAAGAAAGATGAGAGTTGGCCAAAAAGACCAACGTGGATGAATAAAAAATTCAGCAACTTTCTAGACTGGGTCTGACTCAGACCAGTTCCTTGGTAGTTTCTGTCCAATACTGAATTGAAATGAGTCCCTCATAGGTCATTCAACAGTTTAGAAGGAGATTTCCAGAGCAATGGCTAGGAAATGATATTTGATGAAGATAGGCTTTGCAAATGATAAAGATCGCCATTGCAAATATGTTTTTACTTATTTTCATTTTTCCACATCTTTTTTTTAGTGCCATGCCAATTTGTAAAGATTTTTGGTGTAGAGGCTGTCTCAAAACTATTCAGCAGGGAAACTGGGCATTGGATAATCAGAGCAGATGGAATTTGGAGTTTCTAGGAAATAAGATTTATTTTTCATAAGCATGCCATGGTTTGTGGAGTGACTTCATTTTATTTGTGTGAAGACTGGACTCCAAGTACTCTGCTTGTTCAGTACTAATGCAATTTACATGTTGTTTTGGTTTTTTCCCCCTGTGAAATACTCATATATACTGTAATCTGTATTTGTGCACCTTTTTTTTACTTTAACGTCTTTAAATAAAATGGTTCATGATCGTTGGGTTTTTTAGTGCTTGTTTTCATTATTTGCTGGAGCAGTTGAAACAAACTTAAAAAATTTTTTTCCCTAAACATGAATCATTCAAGTAAAACCAACTGAACTACAGAAATTTAGCAAAGCAAGGGAACAAAAAGCATTGAAGCAAAGGAACTGAGCTCCCCTGCCTCTGAGTTATCCCTTGTGAAATGCTCACCATAATATATGTGGCAAAGTTTTTCTTATAGTTTTTTCCAGATTAGATTTTTATTAATTGTTTTCTGACATTTTGTGATCCATGTTCACTTTCCTCCCTCCTACCCCTCTCTCCTCCCCAAGATGGCCAGTAATATGATATAGTTTATACATGCATTATCATACAATACATATTTCCAAGTTCGTTATATTGTGAAAGAAGACACACATTGCTTACACTAGGGAAAAATTCATGGAAGAAATAAAGTAAGGAATTCTTCAATTCGCATTCAGACTCCATCAATTCCTTCTATGGCAACTAACAGCCTTTTTTATCCTGAGTCCCTTGGAGTTGTTCTGGATCCTTGGCACTGGTGAAAATTGTTGTCATTCACAGTTGATCATCATGCATAATTGCTGTTATCGTGTACAACATTGTCCTGGTTCTACTCCCTTCACTTTGCATCACTTCATATATCCTTCCAGGTATTTTGGTGATCATCTTGTTTGTCATTTCTTAAGAGATCCCTTTGGCTTCCAGTTCTTTGCCACCACAGAAAGAACTGTGATAAATATTTTTGTACAAGTAAGATCTTTTCTCCTGTCTTTGATCTCTGTGATACAAACCTAGCAGTAGGATTGTTGGGTCAAAAGGTATATACAGTTTTAAGGGACCTTTGGCATGATTCTAAATTGCTCTACAGAATGGTTGTATCAGTTTACAATTCCACCAACAATGTATACCAACTTTTAGACATCTTTTCCAACATTTATCATTTTCCTTTTTTTGTCATATTAGCCCACGTATGGATGCAAGGTGGTATCTTAGGGTTAACAATTAACTGTACAACCTCTATTGGAAGACTTCCTATGAAGGAAAGCTCTTCACACCCTGAGGCGGCTATTCTTTATCAGATAGCTTGGTTAGGAAATATTTCCAGTTATCAAGCCTGAGTTGACTTCTTTGCTACACCTTATCCCCACCCATTGCCTCTGGGGCACTCTTTCGAACCAAAAAACAAGTCTATGTAATAGATGTACATATGTAATAGATGTAATAGGGCACAGAAACATGGCAAACAAATGCAAAAAAGCAGAAATAATAAATGTAACCTCAGATCATAATGCAATAAAAATAGTTATGAGTAAGAATACATGGAGAGGCAAACCAAAAACTAACTGGAAATTAAATAATATGATTCTCCAAAATAATTTAGTGAAAGAACAAATCACAAAAACAATTAATAATTTCATTGAAGGCAATGACAATGATGAGACCTCTTACCCAAACTATGAGATGCAGTCAAAGCAGTTCTAAGGGGAAAATTTATATCACTGAGTGCAAATATTAACAAATTAGGGAGAGTTAGATTTTAACAAATAAATATTCTCAGGAAAAATTTAAAAAAAATTAAAAAAAAATAAAAAACTAGAAAATGAACAAATTAAAAATCCTCAGATGAAATCTAAATTAGAAACACTAAAAATCAAAGGAGAAATTAATAAAATCAAAAGTAAAAGAACTATTGAATTAATAAATAAGACTAGAAGCTGGTATTTTGAAAAAACATAAAATAGACAAAGTACTGGTTAATCTAATTTAAAAAAAGGAAAGAAGAGGGGGCAGCTGGGTAGCTCAGTGGAGTGAGAGTCAGGCCTAGAGACAGGAGGTCCTAGGTTCAAACCCGGCCTCAGCCACTTCCCAGCTGTGTGACCCTGGGCAAGTCACTTGACCCCCATTGCCCACCCTTACCAATCTTCCACCTATGAGATAATACACCAAAGTACAAGGGTTTAAAAAAAAACAAAAAAAGGAAAGAAGAAAACCAAATTAATAGTATCAAAGATGAAAAGGGAGACCTCACCTCTAATGAAGAGGAAATTAAGGCAATCATTAAAAATTATTTTGCCCAATTATATGGCAATAAATTTAGCAATCTAGGTAATATAGATGAATATTTGCAAAAATATAAATTGCCTAGATTAACAGCAGAAGAAATAGAATACTTAAATAATCCAATATCAGAAAAAGAAATTGAACAGGCCATTAAAGAACTCCCTAAGAAAAAATCGCCAGGGCCTGATGGATTCACAAGTGAATTCTATCAAACATTCAAAGAACAATTAATCCCAATACTATACAAGTTATTTGATATAATAATCAAAGAAGGAGTCTTACCAAACTCCTTTTATAGCACAAATATGGTACTGATTCCAAAGCCAGGTAGATCAAAAACAGAGAAAGAAAATTACAGACCAAGCTCCTTAATGAACATAGATGCAAAAATCTTAAATAGAATACTAGCAAAAAGACTCCAGCAAGTGATCAAGAGGGTTATTCATCATGATCAGGTGGGATTTATACCAGGAATGCAAGGATGGTTCAACATCAGGAAAACAATCCACATAATTGACCTTATCAACAAGCAAACCAACAAAAACCACATGATTTTGACAAAATATAACACCCATTCCTACTGAAAACACTAGAAAGTATAGGAATAGAAGGTCCTTTCCTAAAAATAATAAACGGTATATACCTAAAACCATCAACAAGCATAATATGCAATGGGGATAAATTAGAAGCCTTTCCAATAAGATCAGGTGTGAAACAAGGATTCCCATTATCACCTCTATTATTTAACATTGTACTAGAAACACTAGCAGTAGCAATTAGAGAAGAAAAAGAAATTGAAGGTATCAAAATAGGCAGTGAGGAGACTAAGCTATCACTCTTTGCAGATGATATCATGGTCTACTTAAAAAATCCTAGAGAATCAACTAAGAAGCTTGTAGAAATAATCAACAACTTTAGCAAAGTGGCAGGATACAAAATAAATGCACATAAGTCATCAGCATTTCTATATATTTCCAACACATCACAGCAGCAAGAGGTAGAAAGAGAAACACTATTTAAAATCACCCTATACAATATAAAATACTTAGGAATCTATCTACCAAAACAAACATAGGAATTATACGAACATAACTACAAAACACTTTCCAAACAATTAAAACTAGATATAAACAATTGGAAAAAACATTGAGTGCTCATGGGTAGGATTAGCTAACATAATAAAAATGACCATTCTACTCAAATTAATTTACTTATTTAGTGCCATACCTATCAAACTACCAAAAGCCTTTTTTACTGCATAAGAAAAAAATATATAACAAAGTTTATTTGGAAGAACAAAAGATCAAGAATATCAAGGGAAATAATGAAAAAAAAGCGAAGGAAGGTGGCTTAGCAGTACCAGATATTAAGGTATACTATAGAGCAACAGTCATCAAAACAATATGGTACTGGCTAAGAGATAGAAGGGAGGATCAGTGGAATAGACTTGGGGTAAGTGACGTCAGCAAAACAGTATATGATAAACCCAAAGAGCTCAACTTTTGGGACAAAAATCCACTATTTGACAAAAACTGCTGGGAAAATTGGGAAACAATATGGGGGAGATTAGGTTTAGATCAACATCTCACACCCTACACCAAGATAAATTCAGAATGGGTTAATGACTTGAATATAAAGAGGGAAACTATAAATAAGTTAAATGAACACAGAATAGTATACTTGTTAGATCTCTGGGAAAGGAAAGATTTTAAAACCAAGCAAGAGTTAGAAAAAATTACAAAATGTAAAATAAATAATTTTGATTATATAAAACTAAAAAGCTTTTGTACAAACCAAAACAATGCAGCCAAGATCAGAAGGGAAACAACAAATTGGGAAAAAATCTTTATAACAAAAAACTCTTACAGAGGTCTAATTACTCAAATATACAAGGAGTTAAATCAATTGTATAAAAAATCAAGCCATTCCCCAATCGATAAGTGGGCAAGGGACATGAATAGGCAATCTTCAGATAAAGAAATCAAAAGTATCAATAAGCACATGAGAAAGTGTTCTAAATCTCTAATGATTAGAGAAATGCAAATGAAAACAACTCTGAGGTACCACCTCACACCTAGCAGATTGTCTAAAATGATAGCAGGGGAGAGTAATGAATGTTGGAGGGGATGTGGCAAAATTGGGACATTAATGCACTGCTGGTGGAGTTGTGAAATGATCCAACCATTCTGGATGGCAATTTGGAACTATGCCCAAAGAGCGATAAAAGAATGCCTGCCCTTTGATCCAGCCATACCATTGTTGGGTTTGTACCCCAAAGAGATCATAGATAAACAGACTTGCACAAAAATATTTATAGCTGTGCTTTTTGTGGTGGCAAAAAACTGGAAAATGAGGGTATGTCCTTCAATTGGGGAATGGCTGAACAAATTTTGGTATATGCTGGTGATGGAATACTATTGTGCTAAAAGGAATAATAAACTGGAGGAATTCCATGTGAACTGGAAAGACCTCCAGGAACTGATGTAGAGTGAAAGGAGCAGAACCAGAAGAACATTGTACACAGAGCCTGATACACTGTGGTAAAATCGAATGTAATGGACTTCTGTACTAGCAGCAATGCAAAGACCCAAGACAATTCTGAGGGATTTATGGTAAAGAATGCTATCCACATTCAGAGGAAGAACTACAGGAGTGGAAACAAAAGAAAAACAACTGCTTGAACACTTGGGTTGATGAGGACATGATTGGGGATGTAGACCCGAAAAGACCACACCAATGTAACTCAATAATATGTAAATAAACCTTGACTGACCACACATGTTAAAACCAGTGGAAATGCGAGTTAGCTACGGGGGGTGGGGGGCGGGGGAAGAGTAAAGTAAAAACATGAATTATGCAACCATGGAAAATTTTTCTAAAAATTAAAAATTAAAAAAAAAAACAACAAACAAGTCTAATCCTTATGCCTAGTAATCAAGACTCCTTCAAGTCTTTTTTCCTCAAACTAATCATCCTAATTCAGTCAATCAGTCCCCATTATAAATGCCAAGGACTCAAAGCCCTTCACTATCATGGTCGCCCTTGTCTAGACAGCTTCTCAATGTCATCCTTAAACCATGGTCTCCAGAACTAAAAACTAGTGACAGTTACAGAGTCCAAAGGGATTATCACAACCCTATTTCCAGAAATTCTGTCTCTCTCTCTTTTTTTAATCCTTAGTTTCTGTCTTAAAATCAATACTAAGTACCAGTTCCAAGATATAAGTGTGGTAAGGGCAAGGCAATGAGGGTTAAGTGACTTGCCCAGGGTCATCACAGAGCTACAAAATATCTAAGGTCAGTTTTGAACCTAGGACTTCCAGGCTCCAGGTCTGACTCTCTATCCATTGAGTCACCTACCTGCCCCATCTCTGTGTCTCTTTATGCTGCCCAAGATCATATTAACTTTTTTAGATGTCCCCATCACACTGCTGATTCACGTCCTTGTATCTGTATTCTAAAGCATCCAGACACTTTTTGGAATAACTGGTATCTATTCATGCCTCTCCCATCTTGTGGAATTGTCTTTACTCATTCCTGAGCTTGTTTTATGGGACTTTGCCACACCTAAATTCGTGGTCAGCTACCTGGTCTTGCTTTACAACTTCTCTTCACGTCTTTTTAAAACTAAATTGGTTGGTGAGCTCCCTGTGCATGCACATTGATCTCTTCAGACAAATCCCTCTTTTTCTCCTCCTCAGAATTGGTTCTCTTTGGAGCTTGAGAATTTCTTAAGCAACTCACATCTCTCTCGGCCTGACATCTCCTGAGGCACATTATGTCATGGAATCATAATTACTTTTCTTCCAAAGCTCTTGAAATAAGCTTTCATAAAATTCAGGGTTTTGTCAGGGCATAGCCAGTTTTCCTCCCATCAAACAAAAACACTGATGGAATGTTTACTTCTGCCTCAAAACTAAAGCTTCTCTAATAATGAAAATCAGATCCAAAAGAATTTCCTCTATGCTGTCTTTTGAAGGATGGAATTATCACTAAATTAAGAAATTATTAGCTGCTCTACTTTTGTGGGTGAGAGACAGAGAGCACTAGGTAAACATCTGGATAATTGAAGTACCCCAATTATATCATTATATATACAATACCTCTTCACCCCACCTATCCTATTTCTTTTTAATATTATGGCCATTGAGAGCCATGGTCCTAGAATGGGTGTCTTCCTATTCCAATTCTGTTATATCTTTGAAGTCAAATTTGTCCTCTTTGAATTAATCCTACAAGGTTTGTTGCCTATATGGCATTTCTATGTAAAATCTCTTAAGGTTTTAGATTTAATCTCCTGGGAATTTCTGATATAAATCCTATCTGGTCATTGTGTCAAATTCTTATGATATATGGTCATATCTCCTTTTCTAAAATTTTATTCAATAATTTCGCATCAACATTTATCAGAGATGATGGTCTATAGCAGTGATAGTGAACTTTTAGAGACTGAGTGCCCAAACTGCAACCCTCATGCTGCATGTGAGCCCCCCACCTTACTCCAGACAGAGGAGGAAGTGTTCTCATTGCGCTGCTGGGCAGAAGGGTGAGTGATGTGAAAAAATGTCCTCAGAGGGCGAAGGGAACAACCCCCTCTGGCATGCTCTGGCACATGTGCCATAGGTTGACCAACACAGGTCTATAGTTTCCTTTCTCTATTTTATCTCTTCCTAGTTTCAGAATCGAGGCTGTGTTGTGCTATTGAAAGTTTGGTAAGAGCTCCTCTTTCTCGATTTTCACAAATAATTTATATAATATGTAATATCATTTATATGATATATAATAATCAACAATTGTTGAGCGTTTGACAGAATTCTCTTATAAATCCATCTGGCCCTAGGATTTGTTTTTGATGTCCAACTTTATCTCCCCCTACCAACTGCACCCACCTTGGTTCTCCTCCTGCCCTGTCCCCTCCCTATACTATCTCCATTATTGGAATGATCTTTCCCCAACCTTAGTCTCTTTAAACAACTCCATTCCTTAAAGGTCCATCCTGAAGGACCACGTGTCTTCCATAGCAACCTCCAGATAAGAATGGTACTTCCCTATATTTTCCCTAGCCCCTTTTCTAGACCTTTCCTCTTCCCCAATTACATGATTCTACCCCATGCCAAAGTAATTTCTATTGTGCCCAACACTGTATTAGTGCCTTGTCTAATACCTGGCTTATAGTAAACACTTAAGTCCTTTTTCCTCACCTCACTTAACAAATCTGAGCTGGACATTGCATATTTATCACTGTTTTATACATGAAGAAACAGAAGCTCAGAGAAACTGTGTGAGTGAGCCAGGGTCACATATCCAGTGTCTGAACCATGATTCAAATTCCTGCGTCCTCACCCTGGGACTAGGCCTCTTTCTGGTAACTCTAAGCTTCTGTAAATAGAAGAGTAACAAGAAGGATGAAACTCTAGATTGCTGTGAGCCAAGACAACATTTTATTGGACCTGAGAATAGGTAAGTAGAATGCAGACATGTTGCATAAGAGTACAAGGCATCATGGTGGGGCCTTCTAAAAAAAAAGTTGGCTGCTGAAAGCAGTTATTGAGCAAGCAAATGTGAGATTCTCCCCAAAGGGCAGAAGGAACAGCAGCTGCTCCCAAGTAATAGAAGCCATCCCAGTATGTGTGCACCCTGTGAGGGCAGAAGCTTTGGAGGCTGCCTTCCTATGAGGCTGTCTGTGCCAGTTTACAGATCTTTTCCAAGATTCTTTCCTTGTTGTTCCTCACATTGGCCTTCGCATCTTCCAGGAGTTGACACACCTCATCATCAGAATAGTCTTTGAGGCGGAATGTCTTAAACGTCTCACATCTCTTCTCGATGACCTCTAAGACACAGGGAGACAGAGAAACCATGATGTTACCAAGCAGTCCATTTTAGACTATTCCTTCCTCATAAAGGGGCAAATGCACACTGGAAGAGTTAGAAGGACATCTGGTGGGGCAGCTGGGTAGCTCAGTGGATTGAGAGCCAGGACTAGAGATGGGAGGTCCTGGATTCAAATCTACCCTTAGCCACTTTCTAGCTGTATGACCCTGGGCAAGTCACTTACCCCCATTGCCTAGCTCTTGTCCTTCTGTCTAGAAGTTGTTACTAAGATAAGAAGTAAGGGTTAAAAAAAGAAATTAAGCTACTTCTAGCAGTAGCACCCAATTAATCATTGAAATTAGTCATTTCATTACAGAATAACCCAGAAAGGATATATTTTCTTCGTTAAGTTCGAAATCATGAGTTCCCATTTCTCTTCCCAGTAATTCTTACTCCCCTTTTCTGAGAAGGTCACTGTTTTCCTGCTCAACCACAAACCCTAAGGCTCCCCGGCTGTTCCACACTAAGACACTGTTCACAACTGGTACTTGCAAAGTGGAAGAAACAAGCCTGTAAATCCCCAGCTTGCAGGTTTCTTGCATGGCGCCCTCTCCATGGAATACCGTAAACCTTCCTGTTGCTAGTCCTGTCCTACGTCCTCTTCTCTCCATATAAGTTCCACTTCTGCACCATAAAAACCAGCCACGTCAAGCATTCGTTTGTCTTTCTTACAACCATGTGTCAGAGGCCCTTGTTTTATGGTAATCGGCAGGCCACACGAGAGAACAAATTATCCAGGAAGTAGGTAAAGAATTCTCATGTTTAGCTCCCCGCATCACCCTATAGTCTTCCAGTCCTCGAAGAGGGTGGCCAACCGCTCTAGGATGAGCATTCATGCAACCCTCACTGGCAATGGCAGAAAAGTTTGGAGAGCCTGGCTAAATTGGGGAAGGGAGGGAAGAATCCTAAATGCTTCCAAGACCTACTTGCCCCTGAGAACTCCAAGTGTGGAGAGAGGGACCCACCACAACCCTTTGCCTTGCACAGACTTGGGCTGGTGCCATCCTGTTGCCGTCCTGTGGCTTGATTCTCTACTTCTGGATGCTCTGCCTGTTTCTCTATGCATAGAGTCCTTCTCATCCTCCAACATCCACTGCATTGGAATATCCTAGTCCCGGATTGCCAACACATCAAGCACTACTGTCTGCTTGCCAGGCCACAAGGTTGGCACATGGCTGACAAAAGCTTTTGGCAGCTCTCAGGAAACTGCTTTATGCACAATTCTAGAGATTCCGGGGTCCTCTCCAGCAATTGGGACTAGGCCGTTGTGGGATCGGGTACAAGCCAAGAGCCAAAGTAGTTCCCCACAGTAATCCTGGGAATATGCCTGCTACTTGACACATTTATGGAAGAGCTAATCCCGGGATGATTACTCCTAGGCCGGACTGAGCTCAATCCAAGTACCTTCACTTAAACTGCTTTGCTAGAGAATCTATTTAAGTCTCGAATCCTTCCACCACCACCTGCCACCACCCAGATGGCTGGTACTTAAGCCCTTACAAGACTCTGGCTGCTGCGCCGTCCCATTTCAGGTGGGACTAGAGTAGAAGGGACTATAAAGAAGAAGGGAACACGGCTTAGGGCTCTCTGGAAACTAGTAACATCTCTCCCTTGCCTAGAAAGAAGCCTTCGCCAAAGTCCATGCTTGCAAACCTCAGTGAGCATCATTCCAGGCCACAGGGAACCCTTTGAACCCAGAACCACAATGCTCTTTAGACCCATCTCCACCATCCCAGTGCAAGGCACTCAGTGGCTAACCAAATCCATACCTGCGCTGCCGCAATTCACTTTATTGAAAAGAGGGAAGTGCATGACCACAGGGCCCTTCTCCCTTTCAAAGATGTAGAAGTCAGAAGGAGCCTGGGCATCTTGGTTGAGCTTATCTTCATCCACTGGAGGGAAGGGGATATTGCAGGTTTTGCAATACTTTGCTGTATCCTTGATGGTCTGGAGAGAGGGGACACAGACCCACTCCTGTTACCAACTGAGAGTTCTAGAGCCTGAAGGACCTCTAGACACTCTCAACCCTCCCCCTGCCCCAATTACATTTTCTAGATGGGGAAATGGAGGCCAATCTGAAGGAGAAAAGGACTGAATGAAAGTCACACCATGATTTGGAGACTAGAACCCAGGCCTCACATTCTAAGCAGGGGCTCTTTCTTGCTTGATTGGTCCCGACAAGGGTCTTTGGAAGGGTTGAATGCCTTTCCCATTACCAGAAATGGATCCCCTTCACTGAAGTCAAAGGAGAGGATGATGTCAGTGTTGCGCACTGGGGGCAGGACCAGGGGATAGGCACAGTTGATATCCAAGCCAGCATCCATCAAATACAGATTTTCCCGGTCTGTGAGATCCTTGTCCTTGATGTCTCCTAAGAAAAAAGGACCATAGATCCTCTCACAAAAGCACAGGATCTTGGAGGTAGCCCAATCCATTCCTGAATCAGGACTCCATGAGCAAAACCTCAGACATGTAAGTCAGTTCATTCCTATGGCCAGTTATAGCCTTACCCACCATCCGTGCAGAGACACATTATCTTCCATTCACTAAGAAGAAGTCTTTCTACTGGGGACAGTAGATTGAGTGGATTGAGATAGCGGGTCCTGGTTTCAAATGTGGTCTCGGACACTTCCTAGTTGTGTAACCCTGGGCAAGTCACTTAACTCCCATTGCCTAGACCTTACTACTTTTCTCCCTTGGAACCAATACACAGTATGGATTCAAAGATGGAAGACAAGGGTTTTTAAAAATTTAATTTATTGATGCCCCCCAAATTCTCTACATATTTCCCACTCATGTTTCCTGTCCGCCTTCTTTTTCTAGTCTCCCATGCCACAAGGATGACCCTTGGTGTGATGGGGAAGAGGGGAGTGGGCAGAGAAGGATATTCTGTGTTCTAACATTGGAAGGGTAGATGTGGGAAAGAGGGTTTGATCTGCTCATCCTAGAAAGCAGAATAAGGAGCAATGAGGAGGGCATAATATAAGATAGCAAATCTCCATTAGATATGAGGGGAAACTTCCTAATTATGTCACTCTATCTCCTAACTGTAGCCATTTGTCTTGTCCCCAGTGCCTATAACACTCTTCCTCCCCATCTCCACCCCCCTGATTTCCCTGTTTTTCTTCAAGTCTAAGCTAAAATCATGCTTTCCTGGTTCCCCTTAGTATTTAGTGACTACCTTCTCTTGATTTTCCCCAATTTCTCCTGAATCTATCTTGTTTGTACATAACTATTTATAGGTTATCTCCATTGTTAAACTGAAAACTTCTGAAAGGCAAGGACTGGGTTTTTGTTTTTCAGGAAAGGACCTATCTTTGTAGCTACATTGCTTAGCACAGTGCCTGGCATATGGCAAGTATTTAATAAATGCACATGGGACATGGCATAACAAAGATAGCTGACCCAACAACTAGAATATCCTAGAAACGGCTATCTTGAGATGTTATCCCATCATTAAAGGTCTTGAAGCAGAAAGTCAACAACCACTTGCAAAGGATGGTATACATCTGCCCAGGTCTAAATTGTATAAGGGTGGCCACTCTAGTCCCTTCCAACTCAGATACTGTGATCCTAAGAAGCCCTTACCGTACTTATACAGAAAGTTATTTGTTGTTCCCCATGTCCAAAATAAGAGACACTTGGAAGTCTTCCATATGAATTGGAGGAAAGATGGGATATTGCCTAGAGAGTGAGAAAATTTGAGTCAGACTCAAAGATATCCATGAAAGCAGTCCCTTGTTGGAAGAAGCAAGGATCAAAAAAGCCAGATCATGTGGGAAAGGAAGAAATTTAAGACCAAGCAAGAGATAGAGAACATTGCAAAATGTAAAATGAATGACTTTGATTATATCAAATTAAAAAGGGTTTGCACAAACAAAACCAATGCAACCAGAATTAGAAGGAAAGCAACAAACTGGGAGAATGTTTTTATAACAAAACTCTCTGACAAGGGCTTAATTTCACAAATATATAAAGAATTAAGTCAAATTTACAAAAAAATCAAGCCATTCCCCATTCGACAAATGGTCAAGGGACGAGAATAGGTAGTTTTCAGATGATGAAATCAAAACTATCAATAAGCACATGAAAAAATGTTCTAAATCCTCCTGATTAGAGAAATGCAAATTAAAACAACTCTGAAGTAACACTTTATACCTAGCGGACTGGTCAATATGGCAGCAAAGGAAAGTGATAAATGTTGAAGGGAATGTGGCAAAATTGGGGCACTCTTTTCACAATTCCCAACAACTACTGGTGGAGTTGTGAATTGGTCCAACAATTATGGAGGGTAATTTGGAATTATGCACAAAGGGCTTTAAAAGATCACCTGCCCTTTGACCCAGTCATACCACTGTTGGATTTGTACCCCAAAGAGATAATAAGGAAAAAGACTTGTACAAAAATATTGATAACCACACTCTTTGTGGTGGCAAAAAGATTGGGACATGAGGGGGTGTCCATCGATTGGAGAATGGCTGAATAAATTATGGTATCTGATGGTGATATCATATTATTGTGCTGAAAGGAAAGATGAACTGGAGGAATTCCATGTGAACTAAATGACCTCCAGAAATTGATAGAGTGAAAGGAGCAGAACCAGGAGAACATTGTACACAGAGACTGATACATTATGGCACAATCAAATGTAATGGACTTCTCTACTAGCAGCAATGCAATGATCCAGGACAGTTCAGAGTAACTTATTAGAAAGAACACCATCCACATCCAGAGAAAGAACTAGGGGAACAAAAATGCAGAAGAAAAACATATGATCGATCACATAGTTCAATAGGGATATGCTTAGGGTTTTGATGTTAAAAAAGATCACTCCACTGCAAATATGAATAACATGGAAATAGATTTTGAACAATGATACATGTATAAACCAGTGGAACTGCTTGTCAGCTTCAGGAGTGGGGAGGAAAGAGTGGGAGAGGGGGTAGGGAATCATGAATCATGAAACCAAGGAAAAATATTCTAAATTAAAAAATAATTTAAATTTTTTTAATTAAAAAAGCCAGATCAGTGCTGTAGAGAAGGCAGAAAAAGTAGAACCACACAATCTGATTTTGAAATCTGGTTCTGATGCTTGCTAGATAGGTGACCTTGCCCAAGCTATACATTCCCTTTGTACCTCAGTTTCTCTCTCCATAAAACTGGGGGGGAGGGGGAAGGAAGGAAGGCTACAACAACTCGATAATTTCTCATAGCTCTAGATCCTCTGATCCTAGAATATTCTGGTCTAATCGTTGGACCTTGAGCCAACCCTCACCCCCTTATGAACCTCAGATTCACCACCATGAAGAATAAGCATTCTTTGATGGTCCTTGAACTATTATGATACTCTAGAATTTTAGATGAGTTAATCACATGCCCCACTTCCCTCATATACCTCCAAGGTACATGTTGTCCTAACATTGGATAGAGGACAGATATCCCCTCAGATGGTGACATTGCAGCTGCAGGGAAAAATTTCACTTACGCTCTTCCTTTGCATCATGCTTCAAGACCTTTGTGAGTAAGTCCAGAATGTATTGTCTCTGTTGATCTGGAGAGTTATGGCGCAAATGCTTAATCATCTTGTTGGTCATTGTCTGAGCCTCAGAAAAACCTTTGTACCCTGTGGCCAGAAAGAGGATACATCAGCCTCTATTCCCTCAGAGAGCTCCATATCTGCTGCCTGAGTGGGTCTTGGTCATTGCTTTTTGCCCAAGAGTTCAACTAATTTGGAGGAAAGTAGTACAAGAAGTATGGAAAACAACCAACACATTCTTCGGGACTTCAGATGCATCCTGTGCCCTGACTGAATATGTCAGTACCTTGGCCAGCTCACTGTAGACCACACAAAGTCTTCACCCAAAAGAATTTGCCAAAGGTTGTTGAGGAACATAGTACCTGAAGCTCTTTGGTTCTTAGGACTGTTGAGGAATACCCAAACTGAAAAATTATTCCCTACCTCTGCTTCTGTGCCCATACTATCAGCTTTTCTTCAACCTGTAGTAATCCTTCCTCCCGCCTCCATGCTCTCTTTTGTCTCCCCCCACCACATACTGATGTAAGGCTAGGTATCCCTACAGAGCATGACTCTGGAATGCAATCAGAGCTGAGTTTTCCATCTCAGCCAGGAGCCAAATGTCTTCCCTCAGACTAGGGTCCCTCTGAAGTAAGGCCTACATTGTCAGGTCAGGACTGTATCAGTGGCAGGGCTATGCTGCTTCCTTCAGTCTAAGGGAATTCCCAATGACGGGACTATATCTAAACCTCACATCAGAAGCTCTTAGAGAAGAAAATAATCTTTCTTTTTCAACTAGGACCTGCCCAAAAGTTGATGCATTGTCTTATTCACTATATCAAGGGCTCCCTGAGTTAATTAGAAGACAGGAGAGCTAAGTACAGGACACCCTGTCACCTACTCCATTCCAGGATTAAGCCTGGATGTGGAATCAGAAGACCTTGTTCACATCCCAACTCTTCCTCTAATTCCTTCTTTGGTCTAAGACCCTCATATTCATCATACGCCTTTTCTGCAAAATAAGCATAAGGGTCATTCCAGTTTTGACATCCTATGCCTCTATGAGATTTTGCTTAAGGGAGAGGGATTCTCTTCTTGGTAATGAACACATTACTGAAACTACCACCATCCCTCTTGGTATTCATACCTGCCATTTTAGAATGGAGACTTTCCAGGACTGGCAGACAGTCTCCACCTGATGTAAAGGTGTAAACCAAGATGACTAGTTCTTCCATGATGATTTGCAAGATATCTCCTGAAAAGAAAAGTCACAGCATAAACAATATCCCTTCTTTCTGACTCCCCCAGGCACAAGCAATCTTGGCTGAAAGGTGAGGAAGGAGATCTAAGAATATGAGAAAGTTATCTGTTCACAGGTAAAAGCCTACTGGTCTAAACTCAAAGGTCCTGGAAGAAATCGGTAAAACTATCCCTTAATCCATCCTCAGAAGGTGAACCAACACCAAGATCCTCAAAAAAGGAGACCACCTTTGGTCACATAAATTGTTCATCCTAGAAGCAAGTTCTTCTTTAGAGACATTTTTAAAAAACTCTTACCTTCCATCTTAGAAACAATACTGTTTATTGGTTCCAAGGAAGAAGAGTGGTAAGAACTAGGCAATGGGAGTTAAGTGATTTGCCCAGGGTCACACAGCTAGGAAATATCTGAGGCCAGATTTGAACCAAGGACCTCCCGTCTCTACTCTTTAAAGTCATCTTAAGTCTCTTGCTGAATAGCAGCAAATTTAGTAGAAAGAGCATCTTGAACTTCATTTGAATCCTCGTTCTGACATTTCCTATTTGTGTAACCTTACTCGAGGCATTTTCCTTTTTGAACTGCTTCAATTTCTTCTTCTTTAAAATAAAGGTGATGGTATTTGCATGATTTATTTCTCCAAGTTCTGTTTGGGAGAGCGATTTGTAGGCCTTAAAGAACTATGAATATAGAAGTGACAGTTGTTATTACTATTCTTAAAATCATGAAGATCATTGAGTGAAATGTATGTCATAGCCCACTTCTCTTTCATTTTCTCAAAATAGCAAGAAATACATCAGAAGAGAAGGATGGTTATGATGATAGTCTTTAAGTATTTGAAATCAATCATTCAAGCAAGTAAGCATGTATTAAGGGTCTACTCTGTGCTAGGTCCTGGAGTTACAAATACAAAGAAAGGAACCCTTACTGTCAAGGAGTTTGCATTCAACTAGTGGAGACCACCAATACGTATGCAAATATGTACAGAATAAGTAATTTTGCTGATATAGGAAATTTCCAGGAGATTTCCGGGAGAGGAAGACTCACTCTACCAATTCAGGATGTCACTTTCTCAGACATTTAAAATCCTAGAGAGTTGCCTAAAATACCAAGACTAGGTGAATTGCCCAGGGTCATGATCAGTATGTTTTTCAGAGAGTGCAGAACCAAAGGCAAGAGGGTCAGCCTGTCGAGTAACTCTAAAGGATGTTTGCTTTGACATATCTTGTCTCTGTATCAAAGGGTGCTGCCTGGGTTGTCCTAGGACCGAGTCACAAGTTGACATGCTGAATCCAAAAGAGATGGAACAAGGAGCATAGTTAAGAAGGATGGCTCCCATTGAGTACAAGAGTAAGACTGTCAGGCATGATTCAAGATCCACTGAATCCTGTCCACATAGTGCAGTTTATGAAAGTTTCAGGCAAGATGGGTATCTAAACAACAGGCTAACTATGAGTCTGAAGGCAATTACGTAAGGCTCATATAGTCTAATGAATCTCTATCTCTCCAATAGGATGATGCTCCCACAGCCACCCCAAGTTCATTGCCTTCGAGGTGAACAACACTAAGTGTTGCATGTGTAAAGACCTATGCCTTTGGTATGTGACCTTTTTGGTTGCTTAAGGGAGCAGAAAAGAGTAGTTACTTAAAAGGCAACAACAAAATGAACTTAAAAGAAAGAACACAAACAAAACTGCTTGAAGAAATATGCAGATGGCCTGTGGATCTGAGAGAATATTGCCTCTCAGTTAAATTTTCCAACAGGTCCTGATGGAAGACAGATCAATTAAGGTAAGGAAGGCTAAATGCATTGCACTTATTTACATTTAATTTTGTAAATAACTTGAAGATTGATATAGAAATTATCAAATACCTTTTTAGAAAGAGTGGGATGATTATATAAGAATTATTGAGGTCATTCTTGCCAGAAATGTGCAATACTTTAGTTTAACATCATAATATAGAAATGTGTTGCCGCTTATATGGAAGCTCTGATTTAAAGCATATTCAATTATATAGAGAAAACCAGAACATATGGAAAATAGGATATGAGAAGTTGAGCAAAGGAGGAACCAGAAGCTGAGAAGAGAAGGAAGGCATAGAGAGAAACAACTTGCAAAACACAGACTATAGAAATTAATAGGGACCTGAGCAAGGCTGACAGCTAGACTTAGAAGAGAGCTCTGAGGTTGGAGGACAGAATCCTCTCTCTATGGAAAGGGTTGCTTGGCTCACTGCCAGCTAGTGCCACTAGAAAGACAGAAGACTTCTTGGTGGTGTCTGTATTGCCCTTAACTGCCCTTTATGGCTTAAGAAGGAAGAATTTCTTATAGCTCACAGAGAAGACTTAACTTGCTGATTCTAGGCTTAATGCAACTGTTTTAACAAAAGAGCATAATATTGTATTTTGTAAAAAGAGCCCAACACTTTATCAATATGTTGCCATTGGTGGCTATGTGCTAAAAGAACTTGACATAACCTCAGCAGCCCAAGAGTTGCAGAGAAGTGGCTTTGCTCAATAGGAGAATAACCAGCTGAAAAATAGTCTTGCCCACCAACTGATACATACCTCTTCGCTAAAGAGATAAAAAATTCTGAAGCCTGCCTTCCAGAGTCATTTGTTGTCCCAGACCCCAGTTTCTCTACTCATTTGCTTTATTGCTAGACTTCAGTGTGCGTCCACTCTACTCTTTCTCCTCCCTTGGGGACACTGTTTGCATTGGTGGGACAGTGTGACCTAGGCTTATAAATAGACTGTGACTTTTCCATTATTCCAATGTTTTGCTACTATTGCATAAATGTCGCGATTATTCTTGCGTTTGCCTTATTGTTTAGTAAATGCTTCATTCATGTTTAAGAATCAATGGTCCCATTTTTTATTCTGGTCCCCAAATTTCTGATCTCTAAGCCTGCAACCTAAGAAACTGCAACCTAAAGTAGGGGCAGCTGGGCTAGCTCAGTGGATTGAGAGCCAGGCCTAGAGACGAAAAGGTCCTAGGTTCAAATCCGGGCTCAGACACTTCCCAGCTGGGTGACCCTGAGCGACTGTGTGACCCATTGCCTACTGGTTGTGGCCCTATGCTCCTAGAATGGAGTCCCAGGATTAAAAAAAAAAAAAGCCTAGAGAAATTTGACTGGGTTTCCCTAAGACCATTTCACCAATTGACATGTTGAATCGAAAAGTGATAAAACAATTAACATAGTTAGGGAACACGGTTCTCTCTGAGTACAAGCATAGGGCTGTCAGGCATAATTTGAAAGGCATTGATTCCAGTCCATATAACCAAGCTTATATAAGTCTCAAACAACATGAGTACATTTCTCTGGCCACAATCACCAAATATAACCTTTTAAAAACAGATCTTTGATACTCAGGGCCAAGCCCATGCCAAGGCATGAGAGGATCCAGGTTCAGGTCATTACCTTCAGGCACAAGTCCTTTTCCTTCTATCTCTTTGGAAAGGAGACGTAGGAGGCTTTTTTCCTGGGTGCTATCCTGACGGATGAATTTCAATAGGAAATCTACAAGAAGAATGGAATTTCTTTCAATGGGGGTCAAAAGAAAGGCTTATCCTGGCTCCAACCCCCCTTTATTCCCCTTTTCTTCTCTGAACCTTGAAGAAACCTGTTTCTCACACCTACCTTTTACAGATGTGAGAATAGAGTTTCTGTCTGCCAGAGCACTGCCAAACAATCCTGCAAAGAGGAGGAGGAAGAAGAGGAGAGGAATATCACAGAACGGAATTAAAGTCTAGGTTCTCATTTGGCACTTTGCACCTCTAAGAACCAAAAGAATCTCTGGGAACTAGGATGCTAACTGGAGACCAGAGAATGTGAGAGTCACACGGGAAGGAGTCACAGTGCTTCTGTCCCCCTGCCTCTTGTTGGAGGATAGATTCAGTTCTTACCTCTCAGATAGGATAAATCCCTTTCAGCTTCCTGTTGGATGAGCTTCCCTGCCTTGAACTTGCTCCCATAATAGGTGGTAGAAACATAAGCACCAGGTGTTGAGAGGCCAGGCGTTGGGTAGCCAGCTGTGTGAGGAGTGAATTCAAACCAGGACTCTAGGAAGTCAACAAAACCATGGCTTTAGTGAGCAGGTTTTACCCCAGGGTAGGAGTCACAACAGGATAAGATTCACACCCAGAAAAATTTACCCCATGCTTCTGGGCTTCCCACCAGAATAGACTCACACCGTCCTGGGCTTTATATCTAGCTACATTCACACTAAGACATGTTCCCACTCCATGTGGGAACCCCATCACCTACTTTGCCTAGAGAGACTCACTGCAGGTCTCTTCCTTGTCACCAACTAGTTGAACCTAATCAGGAAAGGAGACTGGACAGCCCCAGTGAGAGAAGACCTGTTGTAATTGCTCATTATTCGCTTAATATGGTATTCAGGAGATAGGTTGTAAACACTAAAAGGGGTGTTTTAAAAGAGGCTGGGGATCTCAGCTAGCACAGAACAGGAAACATTTTCGTTGTAATGCTCTACAATGAGTGTGTGATGTTTGTGTTTCTGCCACACCAAATGACCACTTTTTGCATTCAAAATTCAGACTGTTCTCCTTCCAAAGAGGAAAGAACAAGAAAATGATCACATTTAAGAGTCAGAAGGGACCTCATTAGCTCCATAAACCAATACCCACTCACCCTCACCCCAATTCCATTTGTAACCCCAAATCCCTCATACACCCGAGGCTGGATGGCTACTTCCTAGGGACAAGGAATGAACCATCTCAGGAGGCAGGCCATTCCACTTTTGGACAGTTGAAAGTATTGGGGGGGTTTTCCTGACATCAAGGCTGATTAGATTCTTTGCCTATTATCCCCATCTAAAGCTAAACAGAAGAAGCCTAATTTCTCCTCCACGTGATAGACATCGAGATATTTGAAGACAGCTCTCATATACCCCACTCCATCTCTTCTTCAGGCTAACCATTCCCTGTTCCTTCAACTAATCCTTAAATGTCCTGAACTTGACATCCTTCACCAACCTGGTTGCCCTCCTCCGGATACTCTCCCTCTCAACAATGTCCCCCTTAAGCCAAGGTAGTCACTAGTAAACATAATACAATGATAAAAAGGTTCAAATAATTCATCTCCATACTCTGTACTATAAAGGAAAATGAAGTTATTCTTTTTAAAAATCTCTTCAAAGTGGAGGTGAAGCTTCAATGAGAAAATAAACATTTAAGAAGGATGTGAAGATTAGAGAAATGCAAAGCAAAAGAACTCCAAGGGGCCACCTCCCGTCTATCAGATTGGCTAATATGACAGAAGATGAAAATAGCAAAAGTTGAAGGGGATATGGGAAAATTGGGACACTTATGCACTGTTGGTGGAGTTGTGAATTGATCAAGCATTCTGTAGAGCAATTTGAAACTACCCAAAGGGCTATAAAACTGTCTGTACCCTTTTGGCTCAGTAACTCCACTCCTAGGTCTCTATCTCAAAGAGTTCAGAGGAAAAGGGAAAAGACCTATATGTACAAAAGTATGGCTTCCCTAATGGCAGAAATGGCAACACAGATAAAATGTATGCAGAGTAGACGGAAGGCAAGCACAGAGGGGAGGGTACTATCTTTGTTGAGTGCTGGGGAAATATCTTGTAGATTATGGGGTTTGAAATGAATCTTGAAAAAAATGAGAGAAGCTAGGATGTGGAGATGATGAGGGGGACTATTCCAAGCACAAAAGAGCCAGCAGCAAAGAGTAGAGAGATGGAACATTATATTCAAGAAACAGCAAGTAGCCTAGAGTTTGTGAATTGTAGAGCATGTGGAAAGGAGGTAAGGGTGAGAAGACTGGCAAAGAAGGAAGGAAACCAGGTTGTAAAGGGTTTTACATGTGGACCACAGAAATGGATCCACTGGTCAGAGATGGTGAAGTGAGGATTCTTGTTCTGGTATGGGTTGGGCGGTGAGATGATCTCTGGTATCCCCTCCAAATCTGCAACTGTGATGATTCTATAAACTTTTCCTCCAAAAAGAGCTCAGCTGCATGGACTATGTAGACATCCCCAGACGATGACCGTGTCCATTCACTGCCTGGCATCGCTGCTCAAAATAGGCCTTCTAGGTAGATATCTTGCCACCCCACCCCAGGTCTCCTGCAGGGGAAACGCCAGGGACATGCTCACTCAGAGTCTTCTCCTTTCCTTCGGGTTGGAGGTAATGGTCGATAGTGGCAAATATGGGATACGGCACCGTCCCCGCCTCAGACTGACCTCTTGAACAGGACAGGTTGGCATGCAGGAGCTGATAAGGTTAAGAGAAAAAGACTGAAATACAGACAAACAGAAAAGGATTCAGGGAGCCACGTCCCCACAGAGCTAGGAAGCACAAAAGTCACAGGGTCTGCAGCTGAAAAGGATCTTAAAGTCTTCTTGCTGCCCCAACTTTATCATTTTTCAGGTGAAGAAACTGAGGTCCAGAAAGGAGAAAGTACTTGCCCAAGACCACACGGAGAATCAGTAGCAAAGCCAAGATTTGAACCTAGGTCTCTTGATTCTAAATCTAGGGTTCTTTCAACAAAGGTCTTCCTGCCTCCCCACCCCTAAGTTACATGAGGTCACCCAGAAATGCCCCTGCACTTAGCACAGTATCAGGCATATATGGCGAGTGATTGACCAGCAAACAGGACACCTAGACTGAGGCAGCCACCCAAATGGGGCATAGAGTGAGGATAATTTCTGAGGTGATCCCACTCATTGCTCCCAGCTCCCCGGTCCTGATAGAGAACTTACTTCCTTAGTAAGGAAGTAGACAAGGGTATAGGACCAGAAGTCAGTCAGGGAATAGTCATCCCTCGTGGCAGCCATGCAGAGCCCACTCAGGGCATGAGAGAAATTCCACTTGTCCTTCTGCAGCCGCCTCCGTAACTCATCCTCTGCCTTCTGCAGGTTCTGCCACCCATCACTCTTGGTGTAGAGGGACGACATGCACCTGAGGAAGAAAGAAGCACCCGTCTGCCCAGATGGTAAAGGGTCTGACCACTTACAAAGCCATTAGGCCACTAGGAGGCACCATCGTACTCAGAGTACCCACCCTAGTCAGGAAGACCCAAGTTCAAATATGACCTCAGGTTTTTACTGGCCAATGGACCCTGGGCAAGTCACTTCACTTCTGACTACCTGTTTACCCAACTATAAAGTAGAGATAATAATAGTATGTTCGTCCTGGCATTATTGTAAGGATCCAATAAGATAGCATTTGTAAACCTGTTTAGAACAGTGCCTGGCACTCAAATAGCACTTAAAAAATGCTTGCTTCCTTCCTCCCCTCTATTATGGTTTCCAAGTGTTTCATAGTTCACAAAGGGCTAGGTGGCTTTTCACTGAAAACCTATTGACTATTAGCCAAATACATTATTTACACAGCTGGGGAGTTTCTAAAGTGCTTTACAGTCTAGCTCTGCTTTGTCATCTACAAAGTCCATTGTTCCTCCCAATTCCCCCAAGTTCTTTGTCATTCGTTATGTCCTTCCAGAAAGTCCTTCAACATCAGTCAAGAAAGCCTGGAGTCTCAACCTTATTCTTGGAGTCAG